>NW_011499951.1:464959-484959 GCF_000495115.2 Populus euphratica
CCCCCCATTGAGATTAGTTACGGTGATGTTCTTCTGACTTATATTTATGCATTTCGTGGCTGAATGATAAATATGAGCTAGAGTGATGAACTATGGATGGTAAAAATGAATCAAAACTACCTTTTAGAAGAAGAAAAAAAGCACTATAAGTTAGAATACAAAAGTAAAAAATAAGTAACTTTTAATTAAAGCAAAATTTTGATTCAATTTTATAACACATTAATTTAAGTTGAAAATTATTTCTAACCAAGAATGTTTATATTTTTTTTTAATTGAAAGTTAAAAAACTCCTCAAATTTAGTTTATAAAAATTATAGCAAACATAACTTAAATATAGATATCTTGATGCTATCTAGTTCTTGAACTAGTTATTTGTTCTACATTCTATCATGAGTTGTAATTTTTTTTTTTTAAATTTGGATATATATAGGTTATTTTGATATGTTTTGTTTAACATAAAAAAATTCAAAATGTAATTTGAAAAGCTTATTCAGAAATCTAATTGAATAGAATTGAGACATCTAATTGAATAGAATTGAGAGATGGATGGAGATGAAGATATTTAATATCTCAAAATGAGACATTTACTTGTTTCTGTTTATTAAATTTGTTTATTAAAAACAATGAAAGATAATAGAAATAGAAATACATATGAAACTTGATAAATATATGAAAAGGAAAAAAATATTATTCAAGTCTAGACATATTAAAAATATTATTTCAAAATAAATTATTTTTTTATAAAATAAAAACTAAATCTTCAAAAATTAAATACAAAACATTTTTTTAAAGAAAAAATCTATTCAAAAAAGGCCTGCAAAACTAGTGGCTTAGACCATGAGACCATAATAAATAGCTATAAAAAAAATTAAAGATAACAAAAAAACCAATCCTTTTTTTTTAATATTGCATAATGACAAAATCATAAAAGAAAATGAGAAAAAAAAAAGAGGAATCCTTAATAATATCAATTCTTAAAACTTGTGACTCATGTTATTAGATCGGAAACATGATAAAGGGAAAAACTGTGAAGTCCAATCCCTAACAAGTCAAACAGTGAATGATAAAATAAGAAAAAAAATCAATTACACAAAAAGATGTAATTAAAAGAATAAGGGTGAAAATAAAAATAAAAAAATAAATTTGAAGGCACCGAAAAAATCTAAATTGGAGGGTTAAATTGAAAAGAAAAACATTTTAACAAAAGCAAAAAAAAATAAAAAAATCTAAAGAATGAGGGCTAAATTGAAAAAAAATAGAACAATATAAACTTTGATTGAAAGATGAAATTCAAAACAACAAAAATTTAACAAAAGAACCAAAGAAAAAAAAATCAAGAATCAAAAGAATAAGGATTAAATTGAAAAAAATTATATGTAAAAAATTATAATTTCAGGATTAAATTAAAAAAAAATTATATGTAAAAAATTATAATTTCAAGACTAAATTGAAAACATTAAAAACTTTTTTAAAAGGGCCAATGACAAAATAAATAATAAAAAACATAAGCATTGAAATTAAAAAATAAAAATAAAAGAGGACATGTGTGCATTTTCTCTAAGAAAGAGAGAGAGAGGGGATGAAAAAGAAGAAGAAAAAGAAGTTAAATGTACTACCTAATAAAATGGAAAAAGGGTTAGTGATTAGTACACTCCCTAGTGGAGACAATATATATAAATTGAGTACATAAGAAGTTGTTAGTGATGATAAGAAGATATAAGACGAGGGTAGATTGTTTTCCACTAAGATTAGATGATTTAGATATATTTTTAAGGATGGACTAATTAAGTGTCCATCGAGCTCAATTGGACTATTTCGTCAAAACAGTAACTTTACAGGGGTTAAAAAGAAAGAGGGTAGTGTTTAGGTTAGAAGGAAATGTCATGTCAAGTTATACAATATTGGTGATGATTGTGAAGAAGTTACTGAGGAAAAAATATATGGCTTATTTCACTCATATTTTAGAGATAGAAAATAAAGGGATAGAGTTATTAGATATTCCTATAGCTAGGGAGTTTCCCGAGTGATTGCCAGGATTGCCACTTGAAAAAGAAGTTGAGGTCTCTTTAGACATAATATTTGGAATCGCTTTTATAGCTCAATCACCTTATATAAAGACGCTTACAAAGTTGATAAAATTAAACATTCAATTAGAATAATTGTTGGACAAGAGGCTTATCCAAACGAGTAACTCATCATAGGGTGCCCTACTGCTATTTGTGAAAAACAAAATGACACCTTTTTACTTTTTATTGATTATAGACAATTGAATAAGGTGACGATAAAAAAGAAATACCCTCTTTCATGAATCGATGATTTATTCAACTAGCTGAAAATGGTACATGTGTTTTCAAAGACTAGCTTGAGAACATGATACTACCGGTTAAAGATTAAAGAGTTGGATATTTCAAATGCTGCTTTTAAAAGTCGTTATAGACATTATGAGTTTCTGGTAATGTCAGTTGGGTGAATGAATGTTTTAGCGATGTTTATGGATTTGATAAATAGAGTCATCTAGCAGTATTTGGACAAATTTATGGTAGTGTTCATAAACAATATATTGATTTATATGAACTCATATTTGGAGCATGAACAACATTTGATATGTGTGTTACAGACGCTAAGAGACCATTAGTTGTATGCTAAGTAAATGTGAGTTTTAGCTTAAAAAATGGTCTTTTAGGGTATATCATATTGATTAGTACTTAATAGTGTATTTTTATCAAGGTTTTATATCATCATTTTGCACTTGAAATATCAATAACTCCTTAACTAGAGCATGCTTTATAATAACATGTCTAATAATATAAGATAGCTTTAATTTATGGTAAATGCTCATTTTAAATCAGGCATATCTCATAATTTAAAGGATTGATTGATGTGATTAACTATTGAAAGTAAAAGGATAAAGAAAAGGCTAAGTTTAAAAAAGAAATGCTTATTCAGTTCAAACTGGAACACTGTTTAGTCATTGGATCATATCTGGAGCTGTAGATTTTAGATTTTATTTTGGTTTATATAGATAGAAAACTAAGACATAGGCTTAAAACATCTATGAAGAGTCCAAAACTCAATTATGTTATGTGGAAGTCCAAATCTTAGTATTAAAAGAGAAGTTTAAATCTATCATACAGCCCAGACACTGTTTAATGTTCAGCCCATATCCCGAGTTCTAAAAATCCAAATATACCGATTCTTTTTTGTTAGAAAGCTGAGACAATTTCCCAGAACTTTCATGGGGAATATCTGTTCAAATTCTGATGTTATCAATGACGTTTTATTTAGACAAAAAGATAAGGATTGTCACAAAGTCAAGAGGTAGCCACCTACTCAACAATTAGTCATCAAATTAATAGTTCTGAATTTTAGCCTATAAAATAAGCTATTTTCCATATATTTAGGTATCTTAGTTTTCAAATCAAAATCATGTTCTTGCTCTCTTTCTTTATATTTTTGTAATGCTTAAGTTTTGCTTTCATTAATTTCTTGTTTATGTCTTTGATTTCCTTTACTTATATAACAATATTTTCCTCTTGTTTATTTATATTTCTCTTTTTCATTATGTTTAACTAAGTTTATTATGTTTATGTGAAAATGTTTCACTAATGGTGTTAGGATAAGTATAATATAAACTCAATATGGACTTTAATGATTATATCTTAAACAATTTGCTATTAACATGTCTTATCATTTTTATCTTATTAATTTTTAATACAATGCTTGTTAAACGGTTAATCTAGATTTGTATTGTATAAAACTTGGTATAATAAATGTTTGATCCTTCATAAGCAACTGTATGATATAACCGACACCTGTGCTATGAAATGAACTTGATTTATTATTAACATAAATTAGTATTATGAATTCCTGATAATATTTAAAAGTATTGATGTTACTTAAATAAGATAATTAATATGATCATGTTAATAATTTATAATGAGCTATTAATAACAAATCATTTGATTGAAACCTTCTTTGTGTGTGGTTTCTTGTTGAGTAATAAAAAGAGTTTATATTATACTTATTTGAAATACCATTAGTGGATCCTCTAACATTGACAACTGTTTTTATTATTGATCTTCACATTAATCTAACATTTTAAAGTCCTCTTTAACTCACCACCACCACCAACACTATCATCATCATTATTTATAATTTATATAGTTAACCTCTTTATGGTTCAACCCGGTCTTGACAGATTATTTATTATTTTGACACTCCTATAATTGGGAGAAATCATCAATTTTTTGATCGTGTCACATATCATTTGATGGAATACATGTAGATCCAAGGAAGGTGGAAGGGGTATTGAAGTGGAAAAAACCCATAAATGTCATGAAGATTCATAGTTTTCTTGGGCTTGTTGGGTAACAAAGGAGGTTTATCAAAGGGTTTTCAACAATAACAACCTCTCTGACTTGATTAACCTAGAAAGTATTAAGGTGAGAATGGTTAGAAGAGTGTGAAGAAATGATTTATAAGCTGAAAAAGATGCTTACAAATACTCATGTATTGACACTTCCCTTCGAGTTAGAAGGCTTTATAGTATATAATAATGCTTTAAAAAAGGGGTTAGGTTATATGTTGATGCAACATGAAAATGTGATAGTCTATGCTTCATGGCAATTAAAAACTTACGAGGTCAATTATCTTGTCCATGATCTAAAGCTGACAGCTGTGGTATTTGATTTGAGAGTGTGAAGACACTACTTATATGGATCGCAAGTCTAAATCTTCACGGATTATAAGAGTTTGAAGTATTTGATATCGCAAAAAGAGTTAAATATGTGGCTAAAATGATGGATAAAGCTGATTAAATATTATGATTGTGTGAAGGACAATCACCCAAGGAAGGCCAATGTTGCACAAATGCTTTTCGACGCAAGGAAAATATATTAATTGGTGAATTGAATGCTTAGGATATCAGAGAAGTAATATAATTCAAGAAATTTGATGCATAATTAAGAATTGAAATTAAAATGACTGGTCCAGTTAATAAGTTGGATAGATTGTATGTAAACAAAGTGGTCAGATTACATGGAGTACCTGTATCTATTTTATCTGATCGTGATCCTAGATTTACTTTCCGTATCTAGCCTAATATTTAGTATGCCTTGAGGATAGAATTGAAATTAAGTACAACTTTTCATCCCTAGATAGATGATCATTTTAAAAGGATTATACATATTCTAAAAGATTTATTAAAGGATGTGTGATGGAATTTAGAGGAAACTTTCACTTATAATAATAACAATCAAGCAATGATAAGGATAACTCCGTATGAAGCATTGCATGGACGAAAATGTTGAACTCTTGTATGTTAGGAAAAGGTGAGGGATACAAAGTTAATGGGATTGAAATTAGTGTAAATCACCACTGAAAAGGTGAAGGTTATCAGAGAAAGAATGAAAGCAGCTCAAGTTAGACAAAAAAATTATACTAATAATAAGAGAAGGCCTTTTGAATTTGAAGTAGCGAATCAAGTGTTTCTAAAGGTTGTGTCTTGGAAGAACATCATGTGATTTGTCATAAAGAAAAAGCTAACGCTTGAGATACATATGACCTTTAAAAGTAATTCATATAGTAGGCTCATTCACATACAAACTAGCATTGCCTTGTATTTGGAAAGAATACACAATATGTTCCATGTATCATTGCTTTAAAAAGCAGAAATAGACCTCATATATTTTCACAAGTCTCCTTAAAGATTAAAGAGGACTTGACTTTGGAAGTGAAACCTGTAAACATTCTAAACTGAGGTGAAAAAAAAATTAGAAATAAAAAGATTCTCATGAGAAGGTATTATGGAAGAGCTCCCAAATTGAAGAAGAAACTTGAGAAAGGGAATAAAAAATGAGGAAAAAGCATCCCTAATTATTTTTAGATGCAGGTACGAGGTCTAATTTCAAGGATGAAATTTTTTGTTAGAGAAAGAGAATGCAAAACCTTAGTTAAAATATTGCAATATTAGTAAAATGCTGTGAACTTAGCCTGTTGATCAAAAGAAACTAATAATAACGTATGAATATTAAATGATTAGAGATAAAGATTTATGAATTTAAATATTAAAGTATGGTGAGATTTAAAAATAAACCGAAAAGGGATACCTAATAAAACTAGAAAAATAAAATAAAAATATAGTTGAACTAAAGAATAAGGGTAGGATTGTAATTATGAGTATAAAAAATATAAATAGAAACTTGGCTTCCAAACGAAGTAGGCATGAAAAAAAGAGAGTATATTGTTAATTGAATGAATTGAAGAAAATCCATCTCTAGATTTTTTTAATTTTTTTTTAGTTATTGTTGATATTTTTATTTATTTATATAGATTGTTATCAATTTATTTAATTATATATTCACATAAATTTTTTGATTTATACTTATGATTTTTTTTATGTAAAAAAAACATTATAACCCGCAATGGAGCACGGATTAAATAGCTAGTGTGTTTGTGTTTAAAGTTTGTATATAATTTTATTATTTAATATACATATACAAACTTTAAACACAAACACATATACACAAACTTTATATTTTTTTTATTTATATAGATTATTATCAATTTATTTAATCATATATTTACATAATTTTTTTGATTTATACTTATAAATATTTTTATGTAAAAAAAAATATTATAACCCGTGACGGGAGCACGGATTAAATAGCTAGTGTGTTTGTGTTTAAAGTTTGTATATGTATATTAAATAATAAAATTATATATATATATATATATATACACCCATAGGTTAAGATAACTATTTCAAAAATTCTTACTCATCAAAATAAAGTAAGAATCTATCAACTTTAAATTAAATTTTCATCCTTGTTATGATCTCATCATGCTTTTAGTCTGATTTGAGATAAGATAGGATATGTTAGCTGTATTTTACTGAAATTTTAAGATTTGGATGTGAGATTACAATAATGTGAGACTAGGCATCCTATGTGAGATTAAAATTTCAATGTGAAGCTTTCTGAAATTCGCCTTTTTTCTCCACAAGTACAATTAAGTAAAGGGTTCTTTGGTATCGGCACACGATTCAAATTTATTTGGTGTTGTAATAATTATTTTTTAAATATTTTTTATTTAAAAATATATTAAAATAATATTTTTATTTTATTTTTTAAAATTCATTTTTAATACTAGCACTTCCAAATAATCTAAATAAATAAAAAAATTAATTTGAAATAAAAAAAAAATCATTTTTTTCTTTTAAAAATGCTTTTAAAACACAAACAACCTATCATCCACTGTTTCTTCTAAAATTCATGATTAGGATAGAAATTGAATAAATAAAGATACAAAAAACCCAATTGATAATGAATGATGAAACAATGGTGGTTTCAAGAAGTTACATAAAGAACGCACGATGAATGATTGCAAGAGGTTGTCATATAACAAATGATTTGGGGCAGATTTGTTCAACTTGAAATTGATTTATCATGAAAACAACCCATCCAAAATTAGCATTGCCTGTTGTCCCCTTCTCGTTTCTAACCAACCATTCCTCATCGGAAATAAATAAATAAATAAACTGAGAAATGATCCAACGAAACTGTTCGTGTTGAATTCCATACCCAGAAAATTAGCAACAGCAAACATCACCCTCAAAATTCAATTGGGCAAACGATGAATTAGCGGACTCCAAATCCAGAAAACTAGTCCCAAAATCCTGACCCCTATTGGGCACCATGTCTCATATCATAGGGCAAGCAAGAAATTAGAGCAACTTTTAACCTTCTAGTGAGAATTGAGAAGAAAGCAAAGCTATGTTCAGACTTGTTTTTAAATATGAAAACAAAAGACTTCCATGACAGCTTCAACGCTTAACCAGTAATGTTTTTGTATTCCAGCGAAAAAGAAACAAAAAGAAAAGGAAAAACCTGCCATCAAACTCATCAAGCTTCATTGCATTTCTGTTTTCATGAGCTTGATGTGCCTAACCAACAAATGAAAAATGAAAAAAACACTAATATATCAAGTAACAAAACCATACGAGCATCACATCGATGGAGTGGAAGACATTAAACTTCATACATTTACGTAGAAAAATTATGTGCTGCACATCTGAGACAAGAAATTTATTCTTCAAAGTTGAAGGCTATGGACCAGCAACTTGAGATTCAGACATTTGGAACAAAAAAGAATGACAAAACAAAATATACTCTTGACGATGTCCATAACACAATGGCAGAGGCATAGGACGTGATTTATTCTTCCACAACAACACCGATCTCACCTTTTTCCAGCAAGTCATAAAATGATCTCACTTTCCTCTGCTCGTTCCAGTGATGCATTTTCCAAAGACCACCAGCAGCCAAGCCAAGTGCAATCCCAATACAAATCTCCTTGACAACACTTGGTCCTTTTAAGGTCACATGAGCAACCCTACCGCCAGCCATTTCACTTTTCTGGTAACCTGCAAGCAACATTTTCTTTATTTTTAGCACCCACAAAAGAATTCAGGAAAAAATAGAAACATGTACAGTTGCAATAGGCCAAAAAAGAAAATCCCTCAATAGTTATATCTATACATAGACTAAAACGGCTCCATTTCCCTTCGCAAAAGAATAAGTATAATTGGCTGGCTACTCACTACCAAGACAATATACGAACTCTGTCCTTTTAGGAATAAAAATACAAGAAAAAAAAAAGGGATCAGAACAAGGCAAAGCAAAAATAAGTAATGCAGCCTGTAAACCAAATTACAAATTTAAACAATTCATAATCCGATCATTCACTTGTCATTTAACCCATCCTCATCATCATCATCAAACAGATTAGTATCAGAGATCGCCTTTGACACGATCTTGTATAAGTTGCACAGAAAATCTTCAATTTGTTATAAGTTCACCGTCCCGCCCCATTTTCATGTCAGCAAAACTTGACATGAGTGGACAGACAAATTTCAACTTGCACACAATAAAAAGATATCGCGTGAAATTAGAAAAAAAGAAGACGATGGAACCCTATTTAAAATGATACAGTAGTCAACAGAGGTGAAGAGTTCGTCCCAAGATAGATATAAATCAAGCAAGAGCGAGGGAGGAAGAGGCTAGGGTTTGCTGACCTTAACTTAAATGAACAGCGCTGAAGCTGATTACGGAGGTTCCACAGAAACGAGAGCCAAATGATGTTTGTGAATCTTCTCCGATACCGAGGGCTGTTTGACAGGGCAGGGAATAGCTCTTTTTCTTAAACCCGGCCCGGGGTTGCCTGGTTAATGGGTCGGGTTCCAAATCACACAAATTGACTAGATTTAATTTGAGTTAATTATATATTTTTTTAATTTTAATATTTTACATGAAAGAAATAAAAAATATTTTATATAGATATATGCCATATATAATTATTCTAAATAAAAAAAATTAAGTGACATTAAAAATTAAAATAATAATCTATTTGAATGGAGGATATATATATATAGCTGTCGCACGTGGAAAAGTTAAAAAAATCTTTGCTAGTAATCATGGATGAGGATGGTATTAAATGTTAGTATGATAACCCTTTCGTTACCCGGATCCCTTCATGATTAAAAAGTGGTAATGGTTTGTAACTCGGTGAATGAACACATAATGGGTTCAAGGATGAAACGGCGGTCTTGTATGTAGGAGAAGTTTAAGAGGATGAAGGTAAAGACTTGTTTTCTTTTCCTGTTAGTAGTGGTAGTTTTCTCTTTTCCATAAGACACTTCCTCTCTAAAATTTGCCCCAACAACATCCTTAGTTTAAAAATGTAGCTCGCTAGACTAGAGTTAACAACCTACATATACAATTAGAGGTGTGCAGAAAAACTAGAAAACTGAATAAATCAAGAAAACCAAGAAAAAATTAATTGAATAAACTAAATGGAGAAAAAACCGATTAAACTGATTAGAATAGTTAGAAAAAAATCCCGGTTCAGTTCGGTTTTGTAATGCAGGAACCGGTTAACTCGAACCGAACGAAACTAGTTCAAAAAAAGACACTATAAATAGAAAAAATTATCCCCTTCCTCCCGGTTTAGTTTGGTTTTGTAATGCAGGAACCGGTTAACTCAGACCGGACCAAACTAGTTCAAAAAAAGGCACTATAAATAGAAAAAATTATCCCCTTCCCCCTCAGTAACCCTAGCTGTAGCCCCCTCTCCCTCTCTTCTTTCTCTCCCTCTCCCTCCCCCTCCCCCTAAACTTATAAGGGTTGCTTCTTGTAGCCCCCTCTCCCTCCCCCTAAACTTATAAGGGTTGCTTCAAACATGGATCCATATGTTGTGACTTACATGATTGCAGAGACCACCATCCCCGGTAAGCAATGAGAACCCCAACCAAGACCAAATATGAAATGTTATTGTTAGTCTTTCTAATGAACTATGGGAAGATTTGTTTGTGTGAGTAGGATGGATATCTTTCAATTTGTTTCCCCTTTACATTTGAGACAATCTGGTGGTGATATAATTGCTTTGCTTGCTTGCTTGCTTCATAATTCTGCATTTTGTGTTGAATAATGTAAGGCTCAATTTTAATGAGATTTCCAGTGCTTGGAAATTTAGGGTTTTCATTTATAGCAGAGTTTTGGATTTGGGATGAAATCAGTGGTGTAGATTTTTTGCTTTTAATTTGTTTGCACAATGCAGGGAAAACAATAGTTGTGAAAAGGCATCTTACTGGCGAGTTCAAGGAGAAATATGAGCATATAGGTTTTCTTGGTTTTTTGAAATCAAGAACCGGACTGGACCAAAACCGGTCGGTTTGACTCGGTTTTGGTTTGGTTTTGGTTTTTTTCAAAAAGAAAAAAACTGGTTTAGTTGTTTTTTATAATTAAAAACCGAACCGAACCGAAAATAATAACCCTTAGATACAACTTGAGGCTCCCTTGCTATAATACTTCAAGGCTGGCAAAAAAAATTAAAAAATAAATTAAATTAAGAAAATAAAAAATAATTATAAATTAAATTATAAAAAAAAGTGAAACTGATTAAAATTTTAAAAAAACTAATTGGTTTGGTTCGGTTTCGGTTTTATAAGCTTGAAATCAAAAAAATCAAACCAAAACTAAAAAAACCTAGAAAAAAATCGAGCAAAACTAGAAAAACCAAGCCAAAACTGAAAAAACTGAGTCAAATCTGTTTAAATCGATTTTTCCTAAAAAATCGAACCAAACTGTTTGAACTAGCTTCATTTTATTTTAAAAAATTTGGTTTGATTTTTTTATAAAAACCGAATCGAAAATGATCACTCCTACTTTAAAAACTATCTTTTAACACTAGACTTTTCTTAGCTTCAATGGTCAAAGAATTATAAATATTTATGTATATACTTTATAACTAAACCATTGGTTATGCATGCTATTAACTTTATTTATATAAACATATTTATTTTTTAATAAAGGCTTTATTTATTTTTAATATTTATCAAATATTTGATTAATGAATTTAAAACAAAAATAAAATTATTGGGACACAAATATTTTACAAACAAAATTATAAAATATATATAGGATTTATATTTCATATTTCATTATATTTCATCCACATATTAGTTCTTAAAAAACAAAGAATTTTGCTTATGGCCTAAGTTCTTAAAAAAAAAAAAACTATTTTTGCATATCTTTGCATTGTAGAAAAAGAAACCTTTGTTTTGAAAAGAAATTCTATATATTTTAGCATTTTTTATTTATCCTAGAGTTTTACAAAAGATGAAAAAACAAAAGTATTTTGCTTGGATACTTGGACTTTATAACAAGTTTATAAAGTTCATTAGAACTTGATATAAATTAAAAGACTCATTAGATTGACATACCCAAACTTTAAAAATAAAACTCAACCTTGATTTTTACCAAAATAAAATATCTTGATGTTTATTTCTATTGTTTTGAGTTAATGGAATCATAAAAAGCTATTACTTAAAGCATAAAAAATAATAAGAATAGTTTTTCCAAATAAAAATTTTCAATTCAAATAAAATTTTCAAGAATAGAGAAAATATATTTTCATTGATATAAGAATTAGAAACACCGACTTTAGTAATATTCACCGATGCTAAAATTGAGAATACCTTTTGGATTATAATTAACTAATGCTAGACTTATGAATATTAGCACTTGGATTAGCAATAAATTTAACCCTAATATTCATTAATACTAGAGTAAGAAACATTAGACCTCTTGCATGTAGTACTTACCAATGCTAGATTTGAAAGTATTTCTTAGTTGAATATTTACTAGTGCTAGAGTTAGTAATATTATAAATAAAAATAGTATAGCATAATAAACCCTGAGCAATTTAGAACAAGACTAATAATGCAACCTACCTTAGGTATAAAGCTTTAAGTGTGATAATATCTTTTATATTGAGCAACCAGTCCTTTACCATGAAATCTTTATACAAAAGTTTGGATTTTTTAGAAACCATAATACTAGATAGTAACTCTGTAGATAAGAACTTTACATCATCAAAAGAACATGATGTCAGGTATGCATTCTTTCCTCTCTTTTTTAAAGGTCATCATAACATCAAGTAGTGATATAAGTAAAAAAAACAAAAAAAAAAAAAAACCGTAGCCATCCAAACATAAGTAAAAAAAACAAAAAAAAAAACTGTAGCCATCCAAATTTCTCCCTTCGAAAAAAACTTCTCTCTATAAATTCACCTTATCTTCCACTCATCTCTAGCAACGACAAAATATTTCTCCCTTCAAAAAAAACTTCTCTCTATAAATTCACCTTGTCTTCCACTCATCTCTAGCAACGACAAAATCCACCTTACTATTTTAGTAACATAGCAACAACCCCACCATATTTTAACATCTTACTTTTCTTTTTTGTAATCCAAGCCTTTTTGTTCCTTGTCTAACCAAACCAGCCACCATGACAAAGCCCATCTTTTAGTTAATCACCTCTTTTATCAATTTAGTCTTCCAACCATCAAAGAACCCCTCACATCATGCCATATTGATAAAGCCATCAAAAGTAACAACCAAAGATAGTAAGATAGAGAAAACTGATAAAAAAAGAGAAGTTGATCTTCTCTTGACTCGAACTATAGCACCGGTGTGCCTCATTGCTAGTATAGCAAGAAATAGGAAGAGGAGGTGCACTTTATCTAGTTGGTCTCATGCATCAACTTTTATTAACAAATCAACATGTGTCTTTCATGCACCATCATTTTTCAATGCATTTCTAGTAGCTTTTAGAAGATTGTTGTACCTTTTAAAGGCCATTCTTAATTCTAAAATGAATATTTATGTGTTTTGAATGGTTTAATGTATTGTTGATTGTTATGAACTTTAATTTTTCAGGATCGTGGACTGTAATATTTTAGTGTAAGTTTGGTATATTTTAGCTTTGTATATATGATGATTGTTGATTTATTACGCATATAATATTATGGTCTATAAAGTCGACCAAATATAAATGAACCATTTAGTCGTTATTCAAGGATGTTGGCATATGGAAGACAAAACTCCTTGATTTGTGATTCGATTTCACTATATTCAAAGTTATTTAAAATATATTATAATTTTTATCATAATTTCATTTTGTAATGTCAATATTTATTATTTATGAATCCAACCTAGGATAAATGAATCGTCTAATTATTATTCAGGGATGTTGACACACAAATAATAAGAGTTATTATTAATACATGACTCGAATAAAATTACAATTCTTTTTATAATTAATATATATTAAATGTTGAGTTTTATTTATTGATATTTTAATTTAACATTAATGTTTTTATTAATGTTAGGTTGACTTTATACTATAGATGGGCTGAAAAGCTTATTAATGTCAGGTTGAATATATGTGCTTCATAACATTAATGAAGAAAATGAAGATAAATCTATATGTCTTTGTGGTACAATATTTGTCACATTATACTTAAAACTTTTGGAGAGAGGTAAACTTTTGATGATGTTGTGGAGCTAGATGCAATCATGTCATTGATAAGCTCGGATCATCCAATAAATAACAAAGACATAGATAGATAAATGAGTTACGTTGATATATTTTAGAATTCTAGTTACTAGAATGTTATATTATTTAAGATTCATTTTGCATGTGTATGTATGTGTGTGTGTGTATATTCTATTTGCATTCGTGAGGTTACTTGTGATTATAAAATATGAGAATTTGTTGAGTTTTGTTATTGTTGTTCTTTGCATATTTCTTTTTAAGTGGGAAAATTTTTAGATATGGTTTCTATGGAGGAAAAACTTAGTCTAAATTTTGTAAAACTTAAAAAAATTTTAACTCACTAAAATCATTAGTTGAATTAAATGAGATCAACAAACTAAATAATAAATTTTATAAAAAATATTTTTCTTGTTAGGTTGAGATGTTGGAGAAATTTTTCAATCCTCTAACTTAAATAGCTGGCGGATGGAACCAATTATATGAATAGATAAACAAATTCATATAAAAACAATAACTTTAAATCACAAAATTAATTAAATATAATGTTAAAAAAAAACTTGATATCTAAAAATATGCTACTTCTGAGAGACTTTTTGTTATTGTATTAATTTGTCATATCTTTTTATTTTGTATGGTAATCGCAGTATTTGTCCCATCCATGATAGGTTGGATGGTCCCTCGAATTAATCTACACAGAAAGTCGTTTGTCATACTTCGTAAATCCAGATCACTAGAATGTGACAACTTTGTTTATTATGAAAACGGCTGACAATCACTTTGGTTATTCCCACAATGTCTCACGTCATTGTCCTGTCCAGCTGTGCCTCCTCACAGTCGTCGTCCCTGCATTTTTCTGGTTACAATGGTGTCTTGTAAGATGACTAATCCACCCCCTACATAGGGTTCTACTTCTGTCGCTTGCATCTCTTGCAAATCAAGCAAAGCCAGCTAATCCAAAAACACAGTTAATTTTTTATTACGGTCAAAACGTTATTTTTGAAAAAATTATTGTTTTTTAATTAGTACTTTCTTTATGTTTTTATATTATTTTAATTTATTAACCTTAAAAATAAATTTTTTTAAATAAAAAATAAGCATTATACAAACACGTACAAAGACAGTTGAACAGCTTATGTAAAATAAAATATTATTGCTTATTAATTCAGTTGTTCTCCTAAAAGAACTGGAAAAGGGGAATAAATTAGGGGAAAACTTCGATATCAAACATGATGCCTTGGTTTTTCTTTTCTTGACGAGAGTTTAAAGGCTAGTCTGTTTACCGAACATGGTGATGGAGATTTGTGAACACCTGAAACACTAAGCATTAATTAACGGGTGGATTAGCCATTGGGTTTTTGTCTTTTTTCTAATTTCTAGACCTTTTGGATTTTAAAAGAAAAAGAAGGAAAGAGAGTTCTAGTTTCAAATTAACAGGTTTTTTTTTTTTTCTTAGTAAATATTCTCTCCACTCTTTCTTATTACTTGAAGAAACAGAAATACCCCCAGAAGACAGCATATGGCAGTCTTCTCTGTCAATGTCCCCCTCTCCCATTCGAACTCCCGTCCACCTCAAAAAACCAATTTTCAACAAAGACTTTCGAAACTCTTTTGAAGTAGACTTTCATTTCTTAGCACACAACAGAGAGACTAATTTTCAGAAATGGAGAGGCAGAGAAGTTTCTCCTTCAAATCCACAAGATCCTTGGTATTTTCATTCACAATCTCTTCTTTATTCTTTCTCGTATTTTTTACCATCTGGGTGTCCAAATCCACCCCTTCAATTCTCCAAGAAACAAACTTTGAGCTCAACAAAACCTCCCTTGTAGTGAGTTTAAAACCACTTAGTGTACAGCCCTTCAGTGACTTGGCTATAAATTCCTCATCATCTGACCTGAAAAGTTCAATTTTTGTAGATACCCATTTTAGAGAACCTGAAAATATTTCTGGATTTGCTAGCATTTCAGTTATTAAAAGAAAGGGCAACGAATCTGTAACTAGTGAGAAAGACAGAGATGGTGTAAATGGTAGTTTTAGCACGGTACAGGAGAGTGCGCTGGTACCAGAAACTGCGAGTGTTGAAGAGAAGAAGAGTAGATCAATTTCAACGCAGAGAATTGAAGTTCAGAGTAGTGAGAATATTGCAGAGGAGACTAGAGGAGCTGCTACACAGGAAAAAAATGAAGCTCCAAACAAGGAGGGGATTCGAAAGAAGAAAAAAGCACCAATTTCAGTGGCAAATATTAAGACTTTGAGGAATGAAAGAAACAAAGAAAAGAGCATGAGAGAGTGTGATGTTACGAAAGGGAGGTGGGTCTATGATGAGAACTATCCTCTCTACACAAATAGTTCATGTCCTTTCATAGACGAGGGCTTTGATTGTGTTGGCAATGGGAGATTGGATAAAGATTACATGAAATGGAGATGGCAACCTCAAGACTGCAACATTTCAAGGTACATCAATTTACATCTAACAGTCTTTCTTTCCTTTTATTTTGAAAAGGAAGGGGCTTTATGATTTAATTGAAAGTGCAATGGTGGAAAAGACAGAAGCACACAATGTTGAAAACTCTTTTCGTTTTGAAACGGGGTGTTGTTCCATTCCACAGATTCAATGCGTCAAGAATGCTGGATTTGATTAGAGGGAAGAGGCTAGTTTTTGTCGGCGATTCAATTAACAGGAACCAATGGGAATCCATGCTGTGCATGCTCATGGGAGCTGTTAAAGATCCTAAGAAGGTGTATGAGACCCATGGAAGGAGAATCACCAAGGAGAAAGGGAATTATAGCTTCAAATTTGTGGTAAGATCAACTTTTGCGATACTAACAGGTTATTCTGTTGGACTTGTTGCTGATTTTAGAGGTTGGTTTTGCAGGACTATAAATGTACAGTTGAATACTATGTGTCACATTTCTTGGTTCATGAGAGTAAAGCAAGAATAGGGTCCAGGAGAGTGCAGACATTACGAATCGATGCCATTGATCATGGTTCATCAAGATGGAGAGGAGCTGACATTTTGATTTTTAACACTGCACATTGGTGGTCTCACTTCAAAACAAAAGCTGGGTCGGTATATTCTTGACCTGCTCGACTTCAGAACCTAGGCTAGTGCATAGTTTTTATGGGAATTCTGATTTTTCAAATAAAAAATTAATACTGCTGGAAGTTTTATCAAGATCTGGTTTGATTAAGAAAGCATGGAATATATTGAATGTGGCAAACTCACTACATAATTACCAGCATGCAGGGTGTCTGTAAAATAGAGCAATATAACTTTGGAAAAGACCATCTGTAGTTTTAATAACTTTGCTTCCTTGTATCTATTTTAGGTCGTTTGTAACTTCTGCTGACCTTGTAACAGGATCAACTATTACCAGGAAGGTAACCAAGTTCATCCCCAGCTTGATGTTTCTATAGCTTTCAGAAGAGCTCTAATGACCTGGGCATCATGGGTTGATAGGCACATTAATCCAAGAAAGACTCGAGTTTTCTTTCGAAGCTCAGCGCCTTCTCATTTCAGGTTTGTTCAGTGCTGTCATGTTCAATGCCTTGACCTCCACGTATCAAATTGTTGAGTGGCTTATGATGCATTATACAGGGGCGGACAATGGAATTCAGGTGGGCAGTGTATGGATGCTACTCAACCCCTCAATGAAACTTCAAGGACGGGCTATTCTGAGAAGAATTCCATTGTTGAAGAGACCATCAAGCACATGAAAACTCCTGTAACTTTATTGAATATAACTGGCTTCTCGGGCTTTAGGACAGATGGTCATCCATCTATATATGGAAGAAGACCTGGTAAGCGCTATGCATCGAGCATCCAAGATTGCAGCCATTGGTGTCTCCCAGGTGTTCCAGATACATGGAATGAGTTTTTGTCCTTTCACTTGCTGTCTAAAATAGGCTCTAAATAAGGGGATACGTTTTAGTAGAAGTGATTTGTACTTTTCAGCTTGTACATTCTTTTCATTCCTCGTAATCTTTCAGGCAGGCATGTGGGGATTTGTTTTTTAAATTTTTTTCTTGGGGGGAGAGAGGTGTTTTACCTGAGATTCAGACGAATGGAAACTGGAAGAAATTCATCACTACGAGCCAGATTCCTAGTCCTTCGCAGATTCTGAAACGCCTAGTTTTCCAACCACAAGCATGACGTCTTTACACATATAATAACACTGTGGTTACGCTGATAGCGTCCAAGGAGGACGTGGATCTGATGAGACGCAAACCCACGCCAGCTAATAATGCACATGGATGCTTTAAAGCTCAAGGTCAAACAATTGCCTGCCAGCCTCGTAGGAAAGAAACAATGTAGGAAAAGAAAAACGCCTTATTAGTTATGGCAATAACAATTTTACATGAAACAACCATATTTCTTCGGGTACTGTTGGCTTCTACAGGAAACTGCAAGATCAGTTTCAGACTCAATATCAATAACAATGTTTGACCTTATTGCTATCCTGTCTTTTTGAAAGAGTCAAATTCACAGGAAGCGCACTTGTGCGTGCATCTTTGTACAAATAAATGATGGCATGACCTGGTATAGGCAACTTATGTTCATTCTATGAGTAAGAGACTGTTCAAATACACTTAGGAATTACAGAAACATGCTCCATAATATCAAGCCATGCCAATAATCATCCATCAATGTGATTGGTGTTTCTTTGCTCTACCTTGGGAGATAGTGGAATCATCTCTTTTGGAACCCTCGGGTTTTCGAGCCCACGCGGGTGCCTGGTCTGGCCCATAGCGATAATCATAGAATAGCTCCTCACAAGCTTCTATATGCTCCTTTGCAAAGATGCCCACTCGATGATCTCCTGCTACCAGCATTACCTGAATGATCCAACATAATATCTAAATCCATGTCGAAGAATGAAAAATTAACATGGTAATCACTGAAACTTGAATACCTTAGCATAGCAATTAGGATTTGATGAATGGTTTGCAAATTTCAGCTTATCACCCTTTCGATAAGCATCAAGGACAAACTGGGAAAAAAAAAAAAAAACAGAAAAGAAGAAGAAGAAGAAGCAAGCCACATTAAGCGGGAGGAAGATAGCCACAAAAACAGACTCAGTACATCACTCCGAAGAGGATAGAATGCAACATTAATCAACGAAGATGGCAATGAGAAAATAGATTCTGCAAATTGCATAGAACTTCTGAAAATGTAAACCAATTTAGTTCTCCAAATCAGATACCATCACTCTACTGCTCAATTGTCAAAGGAGCAGCTATTTGAACATGAGGTGAATTTGGTCTCAAAGGATAGCATTATTATTATGTTCTTACACACGGGATTATCTATTTTGTAACCAGTAACTATCACTTGCCTGATCATTCAAGTCAAAAAGAAATGATGAGTTAGCACGATCATAGATTTTCCCACGCTTATCCGCTTCTCGATGAGAGATCAATTCGCCAGTATATTCTCCAAGATAATCATTTTTGTTGACAGGGTTCTGAAACCACATCATCAAATTCATTGCAAAGATCAAGTCACGAGTAATGGAGAGTATGACAACAGAAGCAGGCAGTAAGTAATACCTTTAAAAAGGCTCCCCAACCAGCAACATCAGACTTTGCTAAGAGGATCTGAAGAATGATATTATATATATAGTGTGGAAGACAAAAAATTTCTTTCAGACTGTATCTATAATATTAGTATGATAACAGTTGTTTTTCTGAATCACTCACTCTCTGCTGCTGCCTTAAAAGAAGCCTCATGTTTCCACATTGTCCATCTCCTCGTTTTGGAGGCTCTCCTAATGAGCCATCTCCGCAACTGCATAAAAACAAAAATGTTACACAAAATGCAGAAGAATGAAAGAAAGAGAAGGTCAAAGAGATTGAAAAAATTCAGTAACCCTGGCCATCAATAGATCCCAGAATTTATTAAACTCAAACTGGAGATCAAATTGCAAAAGAAACATGGATTGAATAGTTCAGTAATCAGATTCATGGGACTGAAAGAGACACTTTAATTCAGAACAGACAGGTTACCATGACTGAATAAATCAATCAAACAACTTCATGCTTTACTTTTCTTTCTTTCTTTTTTTGATATGAAAATCCCTGTACTATCACTAGTATTCTTTAAGTCA
>NW_011499951.1:489959-530945 GCF_000495115.2 Populus euphratica
ACTCCAATTAATCCTAATCAGAAACTAAGAGGTACCAAGGATGGAAATCCTGTGAATAACACTCGGTACCAGAAGTTGGTGGGAAAACTAATTTATTTATCTCACACCAAACCACATTTGCAGTCAGCATAGTAAGTCAGTTTATGCACTCACCCTATGAAATACATCTTGAGGCAGTATACCGTATCCTAAGATATTTGAAAAATACTCCAGGAAAGGGATTGTTCTTCAAGAAGAGTGAGCAAAAGACTATGGAAGCATATACAAATGCAGATTGGGCAGGCTCCGTTACCAACAGAAGACCCACATCAAGTTACTGCACCTATATATGAGGAAATTTAGTCACTTGGAGGAGCAAGAAACAAAGTGTAGTAGCACGAAGTAGGGTAGAAGCTGAGCATCGGCTATGATGCATGGAGTATGTGAGATCTTGAGGTTAAAAAAGATTCTTGAATAATTAAAAAGACCACTAGAGATGACAATGAAACTATATTGTGACAACAAGGCTGCAATTAACATTGCTCATAACCCTCTGCAGCATGATAGAACCAAACATGTTGAGATTGACAAACACTTCATAAAAGAGAAATTGGAGGGTGGTATTATTTATATGCTGTTTGTTCCAACAACACAACAAATAGCTGACATTCTTACAAAAGGATTGTTCATATCAAGCTTTGAGTTTCTCATCAGCAAGTTAGGCATGATAGATATTTATGCACCAACTTGAGGGGCAATGTTGAAGATAAGGATAGTTAATTTCTGTTTCAAATTCAAATTTAGATTTGAATAAGTTTGTTAGGGAAGTATGTTAGTGGTTCCTATTCTTGTGTTAGTGGTTCCTATTCTTTTGGCATTTCCTATCTTTATGTAATTTGGTAGATTATGATAGACTTCTACCAGCACTACTTTGGGTATAAATACCTCATGTAACGTCTATTATTAAATAAGAAAAGGATTGAGAAGCTCTTATTCTTCTTAAAAACTTTCAACTTCTGTAATCAGTAGTCACCTTATGGAAAGATACATCAACATACCCGCAATATTTCTCACAGCAAGTTCCGTTATGCAGACAAGGGCACTGCTTTCCACACATTGATTGGCATCCACAAGGTGTAAACTGCTTACATGACTGGTTTTTTCCATCAGCAATTCTTTTCCAAAATGATGGATGACCAGCAGACTTCCAAGAATACTTTAGTTTCCGTGCCCTTCCCCTCCTACGAAGTAAACGGGACCTTGTTGGCATATCTTGCTCCTACAAAAAACAAAAGGTATGGAAGAGATGGCTTTATAATGTAGAAACAACTTGTGGGATGAAAAGGCAGAACCCTACAGGAAAAGAAAATGGATATTGGTAGACCCGTATGGAATCAGAAAGAACAGAGGGAGGGAGAGAATCAGTTAACTATAACAACATATTTAAAAGCAACTGCTGAATACAGTTGGAAATCAATATTCGAATTCTCACAAATATACAAACATGATTCTCTTCCACCCTTCTTTTGTCAAGGGCAGCAATCTTTTCCTGAAAAATCATTGGCATATGCCAAATCTATGGAATACAATCACCAAGACAGACAGCAAACTTGAGATGAGTTGAGGCAGATGGTTTCCTTTACAAAGCAAACTTAAGAATATAATCCTTCCTGAAATATCATAAATCATAATGCATACCACATAATCCGTATCACTCTTCCCACTGTCTTCTAGAAATGATCTTGGGGCAACAGATCTATGAGGCATCATAGCTCCACTTTCACGCATGTAATTGGACACCTCTATACAAGTCTTTAAGCCTGAAAGTAAGTTCCTTGCAATAAGACAACTGCAAAGCACAAATCATACTTTGAGCACAACGTGAAAAATAAAGACATAAAAGTTTTGTTTGGCACAAAAGATAAGTGAAGTTACATTTGGATTTATCAAAACCAGTAAGTTAATTAGAAGAGGGATAAAAATTTCTGCTCTTTTGAAACCAACACAATTACAATATGTAACACTTGGTTAATAACAGGAATTTATAGGGTACATCCAGATTCCTAATAACTGAACATGGATTGCAAGCTTGCACTCCTGCATATCTAACAGTTTTCAAACAAACATTTGACACCTGCCAATGATAAAGGTATCTCAAGACATGTAATATTGGTATCTGCATGCAAGTGTGAAATGTTATTTAAATAGGTAAACCCCATACCTGTTTTTCCCAAATATCTCCACTCCCTTCAGATATAGTTCTTTCTCAATGGGTTTCCACTCAGATTTTCTTAAAACCCCTTCCGCTGCTCTGTCTACTAAGGATGACTGTTTTGGTCTAGGCACTCCAAAGACATCCTTTGTCCCATGCCCAACATTCTCCTCCGTACCAGAACAAAGAGTTTCAAAGGAATCATTGGTCGTCTTTTTTATGGCCATCTTAAGTTCAATTTTATCACTTGCTTTTTTAGCAGTGCAACCATGATCAGGAAATACACCTTCAGCAGCTTCATTTACTACATCCAAAAGCAATAATCTTTTCTTTTTCTTACTAAAATCCTGCATATCATCAGGAGCCTGTGATGAGCCATCAGGTGCTATATCTGTATGCTGTGGTGCTTTGCGTTTTCGCATGTATTCTTGGTTATGTATCACCATAGCAGACATATCCAGATTTGGAGCTCCGGAAGCAGGTTCCAAGTTACAAAAAGCTTCCGAAATAACACTGATCTCTTTCTCCGTGATACTTTCTTCATCTATCGTGAAGTCTACACCAGCTGGCACTTCAGCATCTGAGGCTGCTGCAGTCTTTTTTTCCTCTGTTGAGGTTGCAGTTTTAGTCTTATTAACAGATCCTCCTGGCAAGTCTTTGACAACTCTTAGCTGAAAGGCATTTACATTAATATCAGACTCACAATTTTCAATGCAGAATGTAAGAACTCCAGATGAAAAATTATAACAGCATATGCAACAGAATAGATACATTAGAAGTCATTGGTAACCATATGATCTGGCAAGTCCCTGGGGAGTGAATGAATACGTGTAATGGAAGTAGTAAATAAAGAGTGTCCACATGAACAAAAAAATGCACACACATTCTGAGAATAATAATTACCTAAAAATTTGGAGTAACAGTGTAACTTTGAGTAACTTGTTTATGTGAGCAGTACAGACAGCACAATTAGTTATCAGCTTCACATATGTAAGAAAAACTGTCTCATAATTAAGGAATAAAAAATTAAAAAATTAAAAGGAGCGCATAGGCTGTTATACCACAGAAAGTTAACCTCTCCTGTAGCCTGTTATCTGCAGTTTATAGTGATTTTTGGTACATATATGACTTCATCTGGCCTAATGTTCTTAACATTTCAAGTTCCAATTGGTTAAAAATTGATCTTGTTGACCAGAAAAGCATCCCACTGTTTATGCTGAAAGTTTAAAATAAATCAAATAAAAATTGAAGAGAATTTTCAACCAGATGAAAGAACACACCCGAAGACTACATTGATCGCTGCAAGGTTTCCGATCATCTTCATATTCAGACCAATATGACTGCTTTTCACTCTGCCAAGCAAAGCCTCCTATTAGATATAAGAACACCTTACATTAAAAAATATAAACTTTATACACACACACAGCACTCATATATAATGAAGGTTTCTACTCACTGGATTAATCAAAGTTTGCGAACAGCCATGGAGGCGGCAGTCAAATAGCTGTTCAAGATGAAAAAATCAAGGTTGAAGCAATCAAGGATTAATTCAGAAAAATTTCATCTCATGATTAGGCCAGCAATGAGTACCAAGCAACGGCGACAGAATAGGTTATCAAAAGAATCTAAAGCAGTGCTAAGGCTCTTTTCCATAGATATGCCCCTCCCAGTTACTGAATCACTAGTATCTTTGACACTTTGGTCACCACTATATTTCTCCTCAAGCGTCCTACATCGCTCCTGCAATATCAAACTCAGCAAGTAAATTAAGCAACAGGAAACCATTTTCACCAAACACATAGTAATAGAAGCAACTAATGAAGAAATCAGTTCAAAACTCAAAGCAGTTAATATAAATTCCTTTGTACTACCTGGATTTCTGTGGTGCCAACTCCAATAAACTGGCTAACAACATTCAGCACTTCCTCAGCTAATCCATGTTCCCGAGAGATCATCCTGCCAAATTTGACAGACAAAGTGTGAAGTACTTGGGACTGGTGGCAAATAATTGGTCATGAATTACAATCAGGGGTGTCATTAAGACCAAACAGATAGCATATTTTAATGTCTGCTGCTTCTGATTTAAGCACCAAAAGCTACAATTTTGATAAAAACAAGGACTTTAGAGTATGAATAACTACTATTGGTACATCCTAGAAGACCAAGAACGACAATAAGAACCAAATCTAATCAGAGTCTTACAGCTTTCAAACCACTGTTTTTAATTTTGATCTTAATATCAGTTCTTGACATATACTCTTTTGTGAAAGTTGATTAAATTTTGATCAACAGCATAGCTTTTGCTTAGGTTGCTAGTTTAACAAAAAAAAAAAAAAAAAATGGTAGAGAGCAATGGTTCATTATTAAGAATGCAATCATGCCATCCTAAATTTTAACAGGAAATTGCATTAAAAATATTTACCAAAATAAAATCAATCAGCTTACCACAAAATGCGATCTTCACCATCACAAAATTCATGTTTTTCTTCCTCTGGTTCATTGTCTTCTTCACTGTCACTACAAATCAGAGCTTCACTGCCATGTTGATCATAGTATATGCGTCTCCTGCCAACCACTGACTGGTCTTCAGCCATCCTCTGATTCCTGTGCTGCATAATTGCATACTTGAAATATAACACAAAAACAAAATCTCCATATATGAAACAATACGAGGGAGCCAACATAAATCATCAAATGTTTTGCATTAATTTCCCAACATATGGCAGGTTAAATTTCTCCAGGATCAAAAATGAATTATTGATATCGTCAAAGAACACCCAACAGGTAAATACGAACAGCACGTGTTTGCTTGCTTATTTATTTAGCACCGGGTAAAAAATGTGAAAGATGAGCAAGTACTATCTGACATACTTGTCCAAAAATATCCACGTCGTATACGGAGGTATCTTCTCTACAAACGGGAGCTTGGTACCCGTAGTGGCTGCAACTTCATGACCATTGATAACATCTTTATCACCCGATCCTTGAGCAAATCCGCCATACTTACAAAGAGGAGTTCCAATTCTCAAAGAAATCATTTTAGAAACTCCACTCTGCCCCATAAATGTTCTCGAAGTTGCTAATCTTAGCTGAGAAACATCGGCTTCAAGTTTCCTTCTGTTTTTCTCAACTTTATCCTATACAAAAAAGAAAATAATCAAACGTGAATTGCTTTCTTGTATATAATTATTGACCATGCCACGAACAAACGAACGACGATCAGATCACTAGCGACCCTTGAATACGGTAAAACTTCAGACTTACTTTTATCGAAACAACCCTTTCCGCTTGAATTTGTCTTTTAAGCTGATTCATCTTGGACGTCAGGTTTCCAACACCGTTATTTGACGGTTCTCCATCTGATTTCTGCCGATAACAACAATAATAATAAGAAAAGGTAGAAATCGAATTTATAATCAATGGAGATATTTCATAAGCATAATAGCAAGCGATTATGCATAGTTCCAAGGTGTTATCAATTAAATAATGGAAAATGAATTTATTATCAGAGCTAAACACCTCATACATTCAATAGATTGAAAAATATTAAGAGATTAAATGCATCAGAACTGATTTTCATTGTTTTTCCCAGGCGATAAGAGTTAATCATCGTAATTATGTTAATCCAGGCCAATCAATAATTATCTATCTTATACAAGGATCAAGACCTGAATTCAGAGGTCTAGAGAGAGGAAACTAACTCTGAATTTAGAGGCAGAGTCGCTTGATCTTGACATCGCTCCACTGCTCTGCGACTCTCCACGGAGAAAGCGAGTGGCGAGCAGAGGGAACGAGGGGAGAAAAAGAACAAGAAAAAAAACATGATTCGGATACGAGATTGACACGTGGTACGTGGTAAAGGCGTGGCCTACTTTGTATGAATCTTGTCCATCCTTGAGATGCCAAGTGTCCATGAAAGCCCAATGGGCTAGGTTCGTTTCGGAGCACTTTAGTATCTGTTTGGAAACTAAACAAATCACGTTTTTTTAAAATAAATTTAATTATTTTTATTTAAAATAATTTTTTTATATTATTTTATATTATTTTAATATATTGAAATTAAAAATATTTTTAAAAAACATTATTTTAATATATTTTATATTATTGAAATTAAAAATATTTTAAAAAAACATTATTTTAATATATTTTAAAATAAAAATACTTTAAATTATCATTATTATTATTATAATTTCAAAAAAACCCTTAGCATAGTGTAGTCAGCCTTTCAGCCAATCAAAAGCTTGCAAGGTATCATTTTCAATGAAATGGAAACCCACCAATGTCACTCTATTTATATTGATATTTTATTTCTTGTGTTGAGGACCTTCACATTTTGTCTTAAAAGGAAAATTCAATTTTATCATTTCCTTGAAAGCTACGTGACACTCACTTGAAAACTATTTGTAGAAACCAATAAAATATGAGGGGTTTTTACTCTATCATTCCAAAACCACTTATTTACACAAAACAAAAGCCAAGAAATAAGAGGTATTATGGGTTTTTTTGTTTTTTAATAGAGATACGCATGTCTTTTTCAAATTCACAGGGGCATGGATGTTTTTTTGTCTTTCTATAGAACAACGAAATTTCCAAAGTAATCTTACAGGGAAAAAAAAAAAGTTTTATATTCAAGGGTTTCATGGTAATTTTCTTTTTTCACAATAAAATAACAAAAATATCCTCACAATAAAAAAAATAACATTGTCTTGCAAGGATATTTTAATCTTTCTATCATGGTTTTTTTTTGTTATATTTAGCAGCAATAATAAGAGGCATTTCTGTGTGTGTATGTGTCTTTCTATATATATATATATATATAAAAATTGTTGGCATGTATTAAAGGGTTAATATTATTTATATGTTTTAGATAGTATATACAATGGTGTTTATTATTGGAGTATTGCATTCCGTAACGGTATTAAAAACATTATGAAGTCCTCTTTCAATGTGTATGGCATGTGTAAGCAATGGATAGTCAGTTCTTCATTGATGATTATTTATATTTTTTATTTTCTCTTTCCTCCCCAAAAAATATACCTTGGTCCCTTTTTTTATATATTTAAATTTCAATCTTTATTTTTTTATTTTTACTTCTTTCATAAATTTTTTATGGAATTTTTTATTGTTTTAAATTTAATCATTTATTTATTTTCTCATATATTATTTCTTTCAATTTGATCATTATTATTTTGGTTTTTAATTTTTTATCTTTATCTTTTTTGTTAAAATTTTATTAGCTTTCAATTTTATCTTTTAACCAAAGTTTATAGTATATATATATATATATATATATTGTTAAAGTTATTATTCTTTTTAATTTAACCCTCTAATAAAAGTTTTTTGACTGCCTTTTAGTTTATTGTTTGTTTTTATTTTCAATCTTATTTTTTTAATTGTGATTTTTATTTTAGATCTTTTTATTTAATTGATTTTTTTTCCTGATTTAATACTTTATTCTTTGATTTGATGGGAATTGAACTTTATGATTTTTCTATTCATAATACTTTTGATCTAATAACCAAGGTCACAAGTTTGAAAAGTTAATATAGGTTAATATTTTTTATTTAATCATTTGACATTAGTTTTTTTTTATAAAAATGAGCCATAACCCGAGTAATTTTCCTTTCATATTTTTTTTCCACTTTCATTTTTTCATTGATGCCTTTTTTAATCTCTTTTCTTTTTAAAATAAAATTTTAATTTATTTTTCAATTAAATTTCATTCTTTATGATTTTTTATTTTCTTATTTAAACTTTTTAATAGATATTTTTTCTTAGTTATTTTTTTGTTTAATTTTTGAACATATTAACCCCAGTTATTTTTTTCATAATTTTTTTTCACTTTTGATATTTTTTTATTGATGCCTTTTTTCAATTTATTTTCTTTTAAAAATAAAATTTTAATTCATGTTTCGATTAAATTTCATTTTCTATGATTTTTTATTATGCTTATTTGAACTTTTTTAATGGATTTTTTTTTATTTTGTATGTGTTTAATTTTTTAAAATATTATTCTGATTCATCTATAAATAATTTTTTATTTTTTGTTTAGATCCAATTTATTTTTAAAAAATAAAAAATATTATTGTTTATGATATTTCTAATGCGTGCAATTTTGCATTATAATTTTTTCATCTTTTATTTTATCTAATCAATTTATTATATATGTATGTTTCAATTATTATTTGATTGAATATAAGTTTTATTTTTATAAAAATAATTTGATAAATATAATCGAGTAAATATTTTATATTATGAAATCAAATATCTTGATCTATATTTGTCTCTTTATTTTTTTAATTTTTTAGTTACCATTAATGATTTTTTTTTCATTTATTTACATTACTAGCTCTTGATTTATATAATCATGTGCTTGCATGGGATTTTTTATTTACATTTATAAATTTTTTTATATTAAAAAACATGTTGGTAAAACCTATATATCCAATGTTTTTATTGAAAAAAAATAAAAAGATATATATAACCTAAGTGAGTAACTAGTGATATATTATTTGGAATAGCTTACAAAAATGGGAAATAAATTACTTGCTATGCTTTTATTTTTTTTTTCAATATTTAAGAGTAATTTAAGATTTTTTTGTAGATCACTCAAGACTAAGTTTTTATTTAAAAAAAATCAAAAATGCGATTTCATGTTGACTTAGTGTATTTAACAAAAAAAAAAGTAAATTCTTTTAGATATTAGCTTTAAGATAAGAAGAAAAAAAAATAGAATTACAAACAACATTGTTAAAATATCCTAATCATGAAAGACATCTAATATTTATTTTGCAATACGGTGAGATAAATGATTGATGTTGTACTGGAATTGAAATGCATATGCCTATAAAGTAATCCAATTTTTCATTTTATAACATGAAAGAAAATTCTATATATTGACATATACAGTGATCATATAATCATAACATACATAAGAACATGTTTTCGATTTTTACCCAGCTAAACTTAAAAACATATAACTTAAAAGACAAGGATAACATAGATTATGAGACCTATAATGTAGGATGTACTAAAATAGTAAGAATCGAGAGTTTGTTATGCTTTCCAGGAATAAAAGATGTTAGATCTATAGTTCCTAAAACAAAATAGAACATATAAATTTAGAAAAAAAGGAAATGATTTTTGCTAATATTGAAAATTTAAATTACATGAAGTTTTTTAAATATCCTATCAAAAAAATTACCTTGAACATCATCATCAATGTCAGCTTGTATTCAACCATTTATGGGTTATGAAGAAGCATCATCAACATGAAAAGAATAGAAGACAACAAGAGATCTAGTATATGGTTTGAGTGTAGGATGGAGATTTGGGTTGGAGAAAGGTAATTTAATCTAAATGATTGCAATGCAGAAATTATAGGTCCTATAAGTTAAAAAGTGTGGTTCATGGTTAGCCAATCAACTTCAATTTTATGGTTTCAAATGAACATAAAAATTACCATGTAAACAAACACTAGAGGATGTTTGGGAGTGTAGCAACAGTTACTTTTCAAAGTACTTTTCATTCCAAAACATATTAAAATAATATTTTTTTATTTTTAAAAATTAGTTTGACATCAACACATCCAAATGATATGAAAACATAAAAAATATATTAATTTAAAGCAAAAAAATAAAAAAATTCAAAATTTTTCAAAAACACTTTCTAATCACAAGGTCAAACACTACCTAGGAGTGTGGTTGCAATTGCTTTTCAAAATGTTTTTCATGCTGAAACGCATCAAAATGATATTTTTTTTATTTTTTAAAAATTATTTTTGAAATCAGGGCATCAAAACAATCTAAAAGAAACAAAAAAATTTAACAAAAAAATTAATTTTTTAGAAATGCAAATTACCTGTGTTTTCCAAACGTCGTGCATATGGAAATATTTATCTTAAAAGTTAAAGGAATTTGCATCAATAATCTTTCTTTTTATTAAAGTGTGGATTTAATCAAGCCTGGACTAGTTTGAAAATTCCAAAGCCATCGGAGTAACATGTTGGTCCTTGTGGCCTTAATTAAACTAAAAGGGAAAATTTTATGTCCCTAGTTATTTGCTTTTGAGTGAGGGAATAACAGAGGGGTATATGGTGCATTATCTAGATTAGTATTGGATCACAGAATTAGTTTTTAGTCATTTTTTCTATTTGGTATTATGATGTATTGTATTTATTAAAAGATTTTTTAATTTAAAAATATAATAAAAATATATTTTTTAAAAATGCAAGAAGAAGAAGAAGATTAGAGTCAGTCTGAGTTAACCTGCTAACCCCACCATCATGGATATAAGATTGAGATAACTCTATAAAAAGAAAAGTAAAAAAAAAAAATACGAGAACTAATTCCCAATAAATCAAATAATGAAGAATAAAATTAATTTTTTTTTTAAAAAAAGACCTAGAAAGACCAAAATTAACTCTTATTATCTTTCAAAGCTCATGATCTTAGTCATAAGTTTGGGATTAATATCGTAAAAGACAAATTTTAAAAAAATAAAGCAAAATTCTTAATTAACAAAATGCTTAAAGATAAAATTAAAAAAAAAATACAATTAAAAATATATTTTTTAAAAAAGGCAAATAGCAATAAAAAGAATGGAGATTAAATTTAACTTAAAAATAAATAAAAATCAAATACTGAGAAATAAAATTAAAAATAAAATTCAATTAAAAAAAGACTAAAAATAAATAATAATTAAAAGAATAAGGATCATATTTAATATACAAATTAAATAAAATTAAATAATGAGTGACAAAATTAAAGAAAAATAAAATAAAAAAAGATAAAAATAAATAAAACAAATAATAATTTAAAAAATAAGGATCAAATTAAATAAAAAAACAAATTATCAAAACCTTTATATCTTGGTAAAGAGTAAAAAGAAAAAAAAAGAAAAAAGAAAAAAAAAAGGTTCAATAGAGCCTCCCTGCTACTTTGCCATATATATTTGCTTAACCATCGTGAAGATCATAGCAGGGCACTTCCTATACTACTGTAAAACATTGGTGTTTAAACATTGGATGATGCTACACATACTGCCCGAAGAGTGTATGTGTTACCCACGCGCTGACGTGTAAGTTACTTTTTTTTTATCTAATACTATTTATTTTAATTAAATTATGAAATCACCCCTAGCTGAACTTAATTATAACAAATAAATTAAACTGAAAAAATAAGAACATCCCTAAGACCTATCTTTATATTTTTCTTATTTAAGTGTAATTAAATCATTTAATTGTTCTAAAAAACAAAAGGATTAAAAAGTCCCTAAACCCTAGTTAATATTTTTTGATTTTAAAAGTATTTAAGTTATTTTTTTGTACTAAAAAATAAAATAAAAAATTATTTATTTGAATCAATTTGATAATGACCAATAAATTATGTGAAAAATACCTTATTATCCTCACTAACGAGGCCATTGATTTTTGTAGAGAAAGACAAAATTAAACTATCATTACACTATCCTTTAAATTTTTTTAATTCAGATTTGAATCACTAAATGTTTAAACCTGACCTAAATATATTACGTTACGAGTTCAGTTATTTTCCGGACAAAAGAAAAAACTCAATTATTATTTTAAATTAAAGGAAAAAAATATCCTAACTATTATGTAGTTTACTTAATTTTACACCTTGTATTTATTATTTTAAGAATTACAAAATTTTATAAATTCATAAGTTTTTACGTGATATAAAAAGAATCCAAGTATTTACAAATTTGATATTATATTTCAATGTCTGAAGAACCCTGGTACATCGAGTCAAGGAAGAAGCCATTATAAAAAATTCAAGCACTCGCGCATCATTAAGAACAATCAACATTAGGGCTCCAATTATGCATTCGGATTGCAAGTTCCGTTCTGTTCCCTTTCCATTATTCCTTGCAAGACCCCTCCCTTTGGTTATCTGTTGGCCATAAGATTCTGGCTTTTCCACCACGCCCGTAACAAGAAGAGCAAGAACCTCAGGAACAAAAACCTCATATCGAACCACAAAACAAGCAGGAAGTAAGCCTTCAGGTTCAAACAAAAAGAAGAGATTTTGAATTGTGGGTTTTTCACTTCATGATCTCGAGTTTTACCTGTATTTTTGTCTCGGGTCATTTCGGATGTCATGCTCAAAACCACGAGTAGCAGGGCCGAGTCCTCTTCTTTCCATATCACTGCTTCCAGAGGCTTCAATGCTATTGAATTCGCCAACATTTGGATAACTGATAGGTTATAATACAGACTGTGAGGGTTCAATAACTGCAATTGAGGATGCTTTGAGAGGTACTGACATTACTTCCTCAGTTCTGTATGACAGTATCTTTAGAAGGTTGTATACGTTTTTAAAGTGACTGTAAATACTTAGTTATAGCTTATCAGATCTGGTTAGTGATGTTTGTGCTTTGGTCATGTGAATATCACAGATCACGAAATGCGTCAATGGCAGATCCTTAAATTCTCCGTTGGCTGGGAAACAGTTTGTGGTAGTTGGTGCTGGCGGTGCTGGAAGAGCAATTGCAGTTGGAGCTAAGAGTAGAGGAGCCCGTGTAATTATTTTCGACATCGATCTCGGTTGATCCACTGTCATTTTCTTTTTTTTCCTTGAAGTAGTATGCTGATTAGTTCCTTATGAACTGGTAACATAAGAAATTCAAGAGCATCTAAAACGTTCTTCATCTCCTTCTCATGTTTTTCCAAAAAGAGAGAGCAAAGAGTCTCGCTCGAGCTGTTTCTGGTGAAGCTCAACATTTTGAAAGTCTAGCACATTTCCAGCCTGAGAATGGGGCAATCCTTGCAAATGCAACACCGATAGGAATGCATCCGAGTACAGATCGAATTCCCGCGGCGGAGGTTCTCTCCGCTTCATATTCTCTCCACTTCATAACAAGCTAGAACTTATCTGCAGACATAGCCCTGGTAAACACATCTACAGGCTGATCACTGGAGTTGATGAGATCCAGATTTATCTCTTTCTTATTTACATTTCACGAATAAATTGATGACGCAATTCAATGTGTTTTGATCTTGCATGGAAGACAGGATTATTAGTCATAGCTATAACTGATATATTATCACATAGAATGATAGTAGGATAGGAAGCTTTCTTTTGCAAATGTATTTAGCCTCAGCGGATAATAATGAAACAGAACTTTGCTTCCTTGAACTCCATGAAATCACATTTGATCCTATACAAAATACATATCCTAATGTGCTTTTCCTTCCACCATAGCTTCCAGCCTAATCACTGTCTGTAAAACCAATCAGCTTGTTGTCTTCTTGTTTCTTGTACGTAATACCATAATCTTTGTTTCCCTAAGATATCTCAATTTTTTTTTCTGTTAATTCAAAGTGAAGTTTACTTTATATATATAAATCTTGACATTATACTCGTAGAAAAGACTATATCAAGCCTTGTATTTGTAAGATAAACCAGACAACCAACAGGACTATAAAAAATCTTTGAGTCCACCTTCTTAGCACCATCATTCTGTTGCATTTTTTTCCTTTATTGCCATGGGAGTTGCAACTGGTTTACAACTTATCATGTTAATTTTCTTAAGCAGGTTTGCAACATACTTGAGAAATAAAAATCTCCTCCGATGATTGTTTCAGTTGAATACCAAGGACGCATCTTAAATCTGTCATCTCATACTCTTTCATCATTGCCTTCTTAAATTCTACAACCATCTCTGCATCAAGACCTGCACATATCAGATCATCAACCATCATAAAATCTCCTCTTCTTTTCTTCACATAAAATAATGGTTTAAATTGACATATTTCAAAACTATTTTGATGAAAATAAAAATCAATCTTGCTATTTCATGCTCTTGGTGCTTTCTTTAAACTGTAAAGAACCTTATAAAGTCTATAAACTTTGTTTTCTTTTCCTTCTGATGTTTCCATTCTAGCAACAGGTGCAAATATTTATGTGAAATCTACTTCATTCTTGAAAAGGTTTATGGTGTTGTTTAGTTTGTTTTTCTAATATAATATATAATGGATAAATTTAATTATATTGATCCATTTGATTTCTTATGTGAAAATTACATTGTAAGATGGGATAAGATGAGGGTTCGACATGACAAATTTAGTGTTTTCTTTTTTTTGATAATTTAGAAATAATATTATTAAGATCATTAAAAGTTCACTTCTTGTTATACATACTATTATTAGAAGGTTCGACGTGAAAACAAATTTATCTTAACAATATAATTGCAATTGATTACTATTTCCTCGCTAAAAGGTGCAATCCTCATGAGCTAAAGGATTCTACACTCTGGGAATTGGGGATTTGCAACTGTTTAATGGCATACTTTCGTATTGGTACAGAACAGTAAGGAATTCTTAAGAGGAAGCCAACATTTTCCCTTAGATATGGGGGCAGAGAGAAACCTTGTGATGAGATTTTAGGGAATAGAAACCATTTTATTCAGTTCGAATAATACACTTGAAATTAATAACCTTCAATCTAAAGAGTGCACGTAGCTACTACAAAAGCAGTCTCAGAATTTATAATTTGCCAACGAACTCCATAGTCTCTCTCTAGAAAACTTCCACGCTGAAAGGGAATGCAATGGTGTTCCTTTCCACCCAAGAATCAGGCACTTGCCATTCTTTTCAATAGTACATAAACTGCCACAAGGAAATTGCTTTGGAATCAAGCCAGCTTGGTACAAGGATGAATCACCAAATCCTACTTCCACCATTCTAAATCTTGAGAAAAATGCCCTCCATACATCCATCTTCACACTTCTAGCAATCCTGTCTGTGCCCTCCATTGTCACAATATTTTCGATCCCATTAGAGAAGGTTGCTTCAGTTATCGTTCTGTGCTCAGTGTTCTGTTTCAGGCAAGTATCAAGGCAATCGAAATATGCACTATAAAAGAACAGTGCTTCAATGAAACGATTCACAAATGTTGGTGAGTTATGATTCGCTTCAACTTCGCCGACGATCATTATTGAAGGATTAAGATTTTTAATCACTCTCATCAAATTTTCCAAGCAAGCTGGCCTTGAGAGCATGGTCCTGAGTATCATGTTAGCGACAACAACAATGGCTTCATCAGCTGCAGTTTCAAATAGCTCCTCTTTGATTTCAGACATGCACGATACCTGTATTGGCTTGAAAGTGAATGGGAAGTTCATGTACCTAGCAAAGATTTCTAACCTCTTACCTGTCTCCTCTATCTTTTGTATGCCTCTCAAGCCAACGGCAGTTATCTTAAGATGGTCTAGCCGGCGTTGACGATCCGCAAGAGCTTGCATCAAGGCTGTCCATTGAACTCCACTCCTGATTTCGAGGTCAATCAAATGGATCTTTCTTGCTGATCCAACATTTTCAATTATTGCTTGGATCGCTGTGAGTTGCATTACCTGATTAATAGGAACATTCTGATGCAGGCTAAGGTGAGCTAGGTGTGTACTTAACCCGTGAGGAGTTTCACAGTTCGGTTTTCCCTTCATTTCCTTTGGAATGAATCTTCCTGTTGCCTTATGAATCCTCTCTTGAAGAGCTTCTGCAAAGGAGTACACAACTCTCTGAAGTGGATTGGATCTCTCGGATGCAACCATTTCACAACGGCTGAGCAATCTGCTAGCACGATCAAATTGTTGGTCGCCTACCTTCTCTGCCGTGGCTAAAAGAAGGAGAGTGAGTTCTACATCCCTTGTTTCTTCCTCGGATAGGCCTGAGAGTGCATAACCAACAGGGTGCATGAGCATGAAGAAATCATCATATCTTTGGTCTGAGAATTGTATGAAACTAGATCCAGCTACCCTGATGATCTCCTCAGTTGACAGTTTCTTTCGAGTGCTGAAGCAAGTTTCATCGCTAGCACCGCCAAGCTGGTTGCATTCAATTTCTTTCCCACTTCCATACTTGCGTAGGAGTTGTAGAGATGATGACAGAGCTGGTGTGTATAGCGTTTCTTTACTATTTTTGGCAATACTCTCAAGCCTTTTGATTTCCTGCATTGGTTGTGCTGGTGCTGGGAAACAAGAACCAAGGAAATCATCTAATGTCAAATAACTCGATTTGGATGGCGATTGTTGCTGCTGGGGCTGCTGCTGATCTCTAAAGAAATTAAGCCCCTTATTCTCTGTGTTATCTTGATAAGAACAATATTCAGAACATAAAGGATAAACCTGTCCCAAGTCTTCCATTGAAAATAAACGGCCTTTCTCTCCTTCGATCATTAATCCCTCTTTCTCATAACCTTCAATATGACTATACCCACCTTGGACTCCACTGAGTCAAATGAGGCATTTGCCATCTCAGAGTGGAGTTGCTAATTGACAAACTCGCACTCAGGTGAGACCATATGCTTATCTAATCTAATGAAAGCATAAACAATATGGTAATGCTTGGAAACCTGAATTCATTACATATATTAATCATCGTAAAATCCGACTATCTAATGGTAAGGACTGTGATATTGATGATGATATAGTGAAAAAACCAGCACGGCCTGCTTAGTCGTGGTATGTGTAAGCTGGTCTGGACATCCATGTTAATCTAAAAAAAAAGATAGTATATTTTGAGATATCGTTATTGCTAAATCTAATGTAAAGAGCCAAGCGGATGACAATGGTGAATTGTATCAAGGCAGTCGATCCAAATATCCTAAGAAGTTCAGCCGTGCAAGTGTAGACAATAATGGAACGAATTAAACAAAGAAGAGTTGAATTTCGTCATCGGGAAAAATTCAGAATAGAATAATCACAGCTTTATAAGACAAATGAAAGAGTTATCAGTGAAGTACAAAGCTGCAATCAAAAATTAATTTCCGGCCAATATGTCAGGTGGGGCTGGGGGTAACCTTGCCAGCTGCCAGGGTGAAAATAATAAATGGTAATTCATCCATGCATATGCATCTAGACAAATAAATCCAGAAATCCAGGCAGGTAGTATTATTTCAGCGGCTTAGTAGTTAAAAAATAATATAAATTATATTTTAATATTTTATTTAATAATTTATATTTTTAAGTTGAATTAATATATGCAACCATCAATGTCTATGATGCAATTACCTTGTATTAGAGACGTTTGCAGCGTGGAGGATGAATTATATCATTAGTAGAAATATCTCGTGTGGTTTTCTGAACAGTATGAGAATTTCTTGAAAATCTTGGGAGGCCTAATTATAAATTTCAAGTCTAATATGAAAGGATGCCTCAACAATGACTAAAATGAAGTTGATTTTGTAAATCAATTAATCAGTTCCACCAAGTTTTCTATCGGTGTTTATTTTCCGGTATAAAGAACTTATAGTTTTACCACCATCTCGAAGGTGGTATGGGAAATGGATCGTGGCTATTTGCGAAGACTTATAACTCAATTCTTGCATATTTCTCGTTTAAGAAATAAAATAAGATATTATGTTGAGATCCCGGCATCCAAAACAAAATACACCATCTAAGAGAACATCTAAAATAAAAAATAAAATACATAAAAATGTATGTAGTTAATTAAAATTTAGCTACAGCCACGATCAAATATAAAAAAAATTTATTAAGTAATTCTTATTTTTTTATTAATAAGAATAATCATCTAATATTCTTATAAATATCTCACAATGTTTTTTAAAAAATTCCTTTCCTTCACTCTTGTGTTTCTTTCTTGTATGTGATGTATCGAAAGGCATGTGCTGCCTTTTATTTATAGGTTGACATCCTATCCTCTCCTAGAAAAGACAAATGGTGCACCAAAAGTTGTCAATTATTGGGCAACTTTTAGTGCTAACCATTAGGATGAGATGATATTAAATAGAAGGTAGGCTCCACATTTTCCGCTTTAAAACTTTGATTATTAATCATGTTTTTATATTTGATAATATGTGATTCTTCTAACCTTTTTATACTTATCATCTTCATGCTATTTATATTTTTGTTAGGTCATAGGATGATCTATACCATATGTACTTATCACTATAATTAGTTTGGTCAAAGCATTCACTAGGTTTTCCTTAATGTAAATCTTTTCTTCAGGTGTGAATCTTCTCTTGTTTGTGTCCAAGATCCTCTACGAGTCTTCTTAGCCATATTATTTATTTACAAGGTTGGGTAGCTATCATGTACTCGGTTTTTATTGTGGATAAAGCTACAATAGTTTATAATTTAGAGACTCAGCTCACAACTCCTACTACAATGTGAACACAAAGTTTGAAGCAAATTTTCTTTTCTCAAAGTCACTTGTAAAATCTAAATCAATGTAACCTCTAATAATAAATTTTGATTCTCTATAAAATAATATAGTATTTAAGGTACCCTTTGTCATGACCTGATTCCTAAATCCATAATTGACGTATTGACAAGGTTCCCCTTCAAGGTTCCATACCTATGCGAATCTAAACTTACATATAAACTTATCCTTCAAATTACTCAATATGAGTTCAACGTAGCACTAATAAAAAAATTAACTTTATTATATAATTTGATTGTTTTAATACAAGAGTTAATATAAATTCATAGTTATGGAGCACTAACTAGACATAAGAAAAAATGCAATTTACAACCGAAAGTGCAATTTCTGAAAGTCCAATAAAATGACCTACTAACAAGCTAAAAATCTAAAAAGATAAATAATGAGATGATGAGTTTAGTAACTCGGTGAATAGATAACGTTCAATACACATATGAGGTAATACAACAATTATAATATATATAAAATTATGACTCTATATTCTTATAAGAAGGTTTCTTAAATAGGCCATAACAAGAATATTATAAGATAAAGCTCGTCATAAAATCAAAATGCAATGAGTATGAGACTCCGTACTGTAAGATGATTATTCTACATAGGTTGGTGACTTCCCTAACCAACTAGAGTTTAGATACAATATGCACAAAGACTAACATTACCTTATTAGCATAGATATTTTAACTGGCATATCATAGATTCATAATCATAATCAAATAAACATATTTATATCTTAAGGCTCAACTCATGACATCAATCAAATGAGGAGCTATCAATTTAGAAGTCAATTCGAAATATATATTAGTTCATATTAAGAATTCAAATTAAACAATTGATCATGCTTTATCGTAACAAGAATAATAATTAACATATATATATATATATATATATATATATATATATATATATCAAGAAGCATGATTCAATTCATGTTAACAACTCAAATATTTATAATATTATATATATAAAAAATTATCCACTCTCCTAACTCAAAAGCAAATAGTACTCAAAAACAGATATTGAGGGAAATCTTACTAATGTCCCGCTGGTAGAATATCAGGATTATCTGAATACAAAGAAGACATATTCAAAAATGACACTAAAGAATATAAAATCTATTTAATACACTTAACTAAGGATATATTCTATAACCCTATATGTTTTTAAACTAAACTAGTAATTTTTTCTAAAAACCAAAAATTAAACGGTTTTTTCAAAATCTAATCCATAATAAAACAAATAATAAGACTTGATAATAATTCACTAAATAACCCTAATTTATTCACCAACTAATCTAAAAAATTTAATATTACAACTAGGGACCAATCTGGAATTTTTCATATTTTTAAGGGTCAAATTGTAACTTTGTTAAATTGGAGGATCTAACTAAAAATATCATAAATTCATGACTATAGTAGATTTATATCCATAATTCATCCTCAGTTATGTCTAGAATCTCTAATTATGCTCTAGGGATTTATATCCATAATTCATCCTCATTTATGTCTAGAATATCTAATTATGCTCTAGGGACCGTTCTGGGATTTTTCAAAAATTTTAGGATCAAATTGTAATTTTTGTCAAATAGGAGGACCAAATTGAAAGTGTTAAAATTTCAGGGATTTTTCAAAAATTTTAGGGTCAAATTATAATTTTTGTCAAATAGGAGGACCAAATTGAAAGTGTTAAAATTTCACAACTATAATTGAATTCTGCCCATAATCCATCTTTTATTCTGTTCAGAATCTTGGAATATGCTTAAGGGACCAATCTATAATTTTTCAAAATTTAGGGACTAAATTGTAATTTTTATAAATTGAGGGACCAAACTGACTTTTCATCATCTTTAACCTCAAACCTAGAATTTCCACAGATTACCTACTGTTATTTGCTTATATCTAACATTAATTCACCATTCAAACAAAATCATAACTCAAAATCATCATCTTTATTTACAATCTTCCATAATCAACTAAATAAATAATTACCCATAATAATTAACCCATAACATTCAAATCAATTTATCAATAAACCTAAAACACAATCTTCAAAACCCTATCATTTATCAAAATAGAAATTTAAAGCCTAAAGAACATATATTTGTATATAATTTTATATTTAAACTTATTTTCTCCAACTCTCTTTTCCTTCCATTATCTTTACCTCTTTTCTCTTCTTCTTCTTCCCCTTTTCTTCTATTCTCCCATTATTTTTTCACTCTAATTTTAGTTCTATCTATTTTTTTCTATTTATACTTATTATATTTATTTAATTACCACACTACCTCTTATTCATTTATACCCACTCTTTAAGCCTCCAAAGGCTTTGTTGCCTTTTCCTACTCATTTTATTTCAAAACATCACACCCTTAATGTATCTTAAGATCCACTCAATACTATTCAAATGCTCTCTACCATGATTTTTCATGTATCAACTAACTGTTCCACTACTTATGAAATGTCTGGTCTTGTATATATCATGACAAACATTAAACTTCTCACTACTAATGCATACAGTGTTCAAGACATCTCTATCCTCTCTGCTTCATTACTAAAATACATACTTGATGATACTTTGAAGTTAATAGGATATGAGATTGAAATTGGCTTACAATCTTACATGTTGAAGTATAAGAAGATTTTTTTTAAATAATTTTTTTTGTGAAAGCTAAATCTCCCTTTTACTTTTGTCTCTATAAGTTTGCATCCCTAAAATCTTGTTTGTTAGTTCTAAACCCTTCATATCAAACTCTCTAGCCAATAGTACATTTAATTCTTAGACTTATTCTTTATTGAGGCCTACTACTAACATGTCATCTATGTACAATAAAAAAGTAATTAAAACATCATCTTCTTCAAACCTTTTATAATACATATAATAGTCTAAATAGAGTTTGTTATACCCAAAGCTAATTATGAAGGCATCAAATCTCTTGTATCAACACCTAAGTGTCTGTTCGAAACTATATAAAGATTTTTTTAGCTTACAAATCAAGTTCTCTTTGACTATTTCAACAAAAACCTATAGTTGAAACATCTATATTTCTTCTTCAAGTTTTCCATAAAGAAATATAATTTTCATATCTAACCGCTCTAAATAAAGATAAACAATAATTAAATCATTATTAACTTGACTAATAATATCCTAACAGACTATCTAGTCTTTGATGATGTTGTAACCGTTATCTTGAAAGAAGAAAATAAGTGTAAGAACAAAGGAGATAAAAGTAACAATTCACACCAAATATAGATATTATTAATGTTAAGAGGAAGACCAATGAAGTGTGGATCTAGTGGGAGCTAAAGGCAAGGAAGAAATAAATAAAAAAAGTAAAAGACTGTGAAATGCTACAATTGTGGTAAAAAAGTGCACTATATAAGAGACTACTAGTATAAAAAGGTATAAAGAACAACCCTAATGTAACATCCCCTTATACTTAGGTATAAATTCCATGTAATAAATCTAAAATCAGTGTAAATTATATATATATATATATATATATATATATATCATGATTTAAGAATTTGTCTCCCTTATATTGGAAGATATAAAATTATCGACTGAACCTATTATACTTTAATAAATAGTTAATTTATATTCTAATTGTTATCTAATCTTCTTGGACTCATCACATCATATCAATCATTTTTTGCATCACTCATTACATCTCAAGAACCCTAATTCAAAAATTGCTAATTTTGCATAAAATCATTAAACACTTGTTCAAATCAATATGAAAGAGTTTTGAACACCTTAACTAGTTGCTAAACGTAGTTTAAAAGTCAACTCATCAATATTTTTCCCAAGCTTCTCTCTTTTTCTCTTCTCCATTTACTTTTTCACTCTAATTTAAATTTTCTTTTCCTTAACCTCTCTAAATTTATAGGGTAATTGTGTTTTTCTCTCTTAAAACACTCTCTTTTTACTCTTAACCATCACTTTCTAGTTATTTAAGGTGAAAGAAAAGAAGAGAAAATGACTTGGGTTATAATAAAGACAATAATCAAAATGGTCTAACCATTTTATATAAATCATTCTTATCATTTCTCAAAATGACTAGATCGTTTTTGTTACTAGAAAAAAATATGCCTATTCGACCAAAAACTATTCTTCTTTTATCTTCTTGTCTTTATTATATTATTGTTTTTAATTTATCTTGAGGTTTACACTTGATTCATCGAAACCTCAGTGACGTTTTGCAAACACTTTCGATGATAAATAAGTTTTATATAGTAAAGTAGTGACAGTCTCTGAAGATAGAATACAACTTACTGAGATTTGGTTAATGAATTCAAGAGCAATAAGTAACATGACTCCTTGCTGAGATTGGTTCCATACATATAAACCTATCTTTAGAGGTTTGGTGTTTGTAGGTAATGATCATGCCTTAAAAATTGTTAGCATTGGCATCATCAAACTAAAGATGTATGATTGTTCAATTCATATTATTTTAGAAGTATGACATGTGAAAGACTTGAAGAAAAATCTTTTATCTATGAGATAATTTGATAGTTTTGATTGCAAGACTTGTATAAATAATGGCATTATGAAAATTATCAAAGGGGCGTTAGTGGTATTAAAGGCAAGAAAAATAGCCATAAACTTGTTTATGTTAATGAAATATATATATATATATATATATATATATATATATATCAAATGCATCTGTCATTTCTATAAAAAAATAATAATAATGATATGCTAGGTCATATGTCATAAGAAGGTATTCCCTAGGTTTGCAAATGTTTCTTTACCTTTTATGAACATTTTATATCCATGAAAGGAGTCAATTACTTTGTATCATTCATCGATGATTTCTTCAGGAGATGTTAGGTGCATCTAATCAAAAGTAAGGCAAATGTGCTTTTAATTTTTAAATCTCTTAAAGTGTTAAAGGATATATAATGGAAGAGAATATACTAACAATGAATTTGATAACTTTTGTTAACCATATAAGGTATCAAAAGATAATTCATAACAACAAACACTCCACAATAAAATGAAGTGACATAACAGATGAAAATAACTTTATTAGAAAGAACAAGAGCAATGTTGAGAGTTGTAGGCTTATGAAAGTCATACCAGGCAGAAGCAGTCAAAACCATCTATGATGTGATCAATCAATCTCCATCAATTGCAATTGATCTAAAGACACTAATAGAGATATGGGTTGAAAAGCCAGCTGATTATTCTGATTTATATATATTTGAAAGTTTTGTGTGTGTGATGTACAATACATAAAAAGTTAGCAAACTAGATTCAAAATCCAAAAAATATATATCCTGTTATATGTTAAGATAGTTGTTGTAACCCAAATTTGGACCCTTTTGTTGTTTAATTTAATGATAAAGGGGTTAAAATCTAAAATTAAAAGACTAGGGGTGTGAATGCAAGAATTCATAAAATTTAAGGACCAGATTGAAAATGATTATTCCTAGCTAAAAAACAACGTCGTTTCAATTAAGCATTGTTCTTCATCTTCAAGAACCTAAAGCCCGCTTGTAAAGAAGAGAAAGAATGTGAAATGCCAACATCCTAGTCCTGTAAGAAAACAAAGATTAATCCCAATCCTCATGAAAATCTCTACCCCGGGGAGATAATGATCAAGCTCAGGTATCCAAGTCCTAGTGAAAAACCAACGTGTCCCTCTCAACTATGCTTATCCAGAGACAAGTCGTGCATGGAGAGAAGACCATACAGGTCCCCTATAAATACAGAGCTTTGGAGATGGAAGAGAGAAAAGGAAGGAGAGGGGGAGGAAAAAAACAAAAAACAGAGATACCACACAATAGAAAACAAAGAAGAGAATTCATAACAAAAAAAAAACAGAGGGAGGAGAGACTAAAAGGAAAAGAAGAAGAGAATATTCTCTGGCTAGTGCTAGGACCATTACCTTCGTCTTTGTCTTTGTCTTCGCTAGGTAAAGCTTCTTTCTCACTTTAATTTTTAGCTTTTCAAAATAATGTAAAGGTAATTATTTACCTTCACATTATGCAATGCACACGTGAGTTGATTCACGCGATATACTCATTCTAGGTGATATTTGGGAAAATGAGCCCCTTTTTTATACAAGAAAATTTTACAAATATTTGGAGATCTTTATTATTTTATTTGTGATCCCCTCACACATTTTGTTTTAGTTTTTTCCTTTATGTTTTGTATTTTTTAGTCATATGCTCAATTTGTGGACCAACACTATTAAACACAAAATTTGATGTGCAATGTCTCTGTTATTTTCATTTAATAAGGGCAAATGATAATAAAAGTTAAACAAGAAAAAAATAGCATGGAAAATTTCTTTTTCAAATTCATTTTTTTATGAAATTATTTACTGATGTCAAATTCAGGAATATCGTATTGTTTTGGATTTTATGTGATATTTACCAATGTCAGAGTTGTAAATATTCGTAAGAATTTGTCACTGACTCTAGACTCATGAACATGAAAAGAAGAATAAAAGAAGAAAAAGGTGAACAAATTATTAGCAATTTTAGAAAAAACCAGTAATGCAGTCTACTTTAGATAGGACGTTTAAGGGGTGATATCATCTTCTTTTTTGCATAATTGGTCCCTTATCATAGAATCTCTGTTGACCAGCTAGGATTCCTAGTAACCATATACTAGGTGGCAACTCCTTGAACTAGATATTTTCCCATAAAAGAATAAGATGTCATATATTTGTTCGTTTTCCATCGAGATATTATTTTTAATCGGTCATCGCGATGTCTAGATATGACAAGAGTGGAGGGACATCGCTTACGGGGTCTCACTACCTATAATGTATTCATAAGTAGAGATATAATATTTGAAGAAAATACAATGATAATGGAAGAAAATAATAACACTTAAAAGAGACTATAATAGTTTAGATGAAAAATACTTAGGATCATATTTCTTTTGAATCTGCTCTAGAGCATAAAGAATAGTAAATACAGATTCTGAAACTCCTAAAGTTTGACAGTCAACCCATAAAAGAAGGCCACTAGCTTAAAATATGTTATTAAAAGTAACATTACACATTATCTTCTAACAAAAGATGGAGAGCCATCAACTTTCAATAAAGCTATAAAAGATATAAATATATCTATATAGATGAGAACAATGCAAGAGAAGCTCGAAGCTCTACACAAGAATAAAACTTGAGATCTTGTTCTTGTACCACAAGGAATGAAGATCATCAATAAAAAATAGATTTACTAGATAAAGCATGATGACAATAATTAAATGGTGTATTATCATATAAAATTGGTGGTGAAAGACGCGATACAAAAGAAGAAATATATTTCTCTAGTAATGAAAGAATAATTAAAAATCTCTCTATTAACAAGAATAAACACCTTATACTCTTAAAAATACCTTATAATTTTCTTTTGAAATTTCTCTTCTTCACTTTTATATGCATGTAGAGTATTGAAAGACATGGTTTGTAGCATAATTATGCCATTACAATAAATGATATTTTTTTAATAAATATCATACCTCATTTAAAAATTAATTTGAAAAGGAGTTGTGTCATCAAGTCATAAAATTAACTTGGATTAATTTTTTTAAATAATATCTTTTTGGTCTTTTTATGTTGACACGGTTATATTTGGATTAAGTTGGATCAAATTAATCAAATGACTAAAAATTTAATATATTTAATTTGATTTAACCAAACCAATTCCAAGTCAGGCTCTAGTTCAACTGACCATGTAGGATTTAACAATTACACTTACTTCACAGAGGCTATTCAAATGTTTTTTATGCGTGGCTGCGTTTTTGAACTTCTGTAATTAGTGTTGAAATGTTGCTTCCAGCCCTGTTTTAAATTCGAAAGGCAGAGAAAATAAATTTATCAAATGCATGGAGGTAAGTATGTCTATCCATACATCTTCTGTGTATGACAAAAGCTAGAAAGGCAGTTGTGATTAGATCATACAAACACCTCCTAAACCATGTCTTTTATTACACTCTTTGAATTATATTTCTTTTAAAGTAACTCCTAAACTCGCATGTTTTCCTAAAAAACATCAAAAAGACAAAAGAATTCATGGATTCATTTCCTGATGATATTTCTTTCGTAACTTTGATGAAGGTTGAGGTGGGGATAAATGACATGCCTTTCTGCTAGTTGAGTTTTAGGTACTGGTGCAGGGCCTCCTCTACTCTGGGGTTTGGCTTTCTAGTTTGGAGGTGATTGCAGAGATTCAACGACAACAATTGGTGCTGCTTTTGGGGGTTTAGTTTTCCAAGTTGCTGAAGTCTGCGAGGTCCCTTGTTATGAATATCCACAAATAATGAGATCATCCAGGAAGCTGATGGGTTAATTGGCATCACTTCTTCGGGATCCAGAGAAGAACAGAGAAACAACTTGTCCTGTCGATCTCTTTTCATGAAAGTTAAGGGTTAAACTCTGCCGAACTCCGAACACGGTATCTAAATGTCGATCTAAGAGGAGGGAGAATGTAAGAGTGCTGAATCTTATAGCCTCTCTCTTCCATTTTCTCTTCTATTTTTTGGTATAGCACGTAGGTCAGTCATAAATCAAGCAGTCGCAGCCCTAGGAGGTCAGTCATAAATCAAGCAGTCGCAGCAGGAATATATGAAGGAAAGAAACTGATCTGAAAAAAAATAGCAGAGCGAGAAAATTCCAAAGCACTAGCCTTCAAAAGTAACCCACAAAATTCCTGAAGTTGATATTGTGTAAGGTTTCAATATATCTTTACTTGGCAAGCTTCTGTTCCTTGTTCATCGGCCTCCAAAATCCGTAAATAGATCCCATATTCAACACTTTATTTACACCAATCTTCCATGCATAGCCGCAGGACAACATTTATGATTGGTTACTAATGAAAAAGTTCATATCCGATGATGAATTTGGTGGCGTTGTCAATTCAGCATCAGTCATACATTTCTTGAAGAAATCTGCTATCCTATTTCTAGAGCCATCTCCATTGTTGGGATCACTGTGGGATCCTGAGACCCCATCAACAATGGTTTCTGCCGGTTCACCTTGATTGGTGGCAAAGCTAGGTAATCCACAATTCATTGCCTCGATGACTACAAGGCCAAAAGCCTTTATAGAGTGCAGTTTGAACAAAAATTGCCTATGTATGTATCTGTGATGCAGCGGCATCCACTCTTCAATCTATATACAGAATAAATGAAAGCAAATTGCATTGATCATCAATGCCGCCACCATTTACCATAATCAGGGGCGGAATCAAGGGGTGGCAAGCAGGCCCGGGTCCTGCAAAACATTTTAATTTTTTTATTTAATATTATTTTTAATTTAAATAAATAATTTTTTTACCCGCCACCATTTACCATAATTAGGGGTGGAATCTGGAGCTATAGATCTTAGATTTAGGTCTATTTTATATGGATGGAAAACCAAAAAAAAGTTGAATCATTATCAATTTAAATTAAAATATATCACTTAAAATATAAAAAAAATAAAAGATTTTAGATGTTTGTAATTATAATTGTCAATAAAAATTATATTCACCACTTATTATAATTATCAATATTACTTTACAAGATAATTTAATCAATGTTTATCATATCATTTTTCTACTCTACGTTCACATTGAAATATTCAGAATTGGTCTCAAATCACAACTACAATATTGCATAATAATGATGGATTATTTTGTTAGTATTTAAAAATTAATTATATTAAAAAATAATTTACCAATAAAATCATGGACGATAAGTAATTATCAAAAAAATTTATTGTTAGTGATTTTTATTATGTTGGTCATTACATCTATAATATAAACATCAATGGATTTAAAAACAGAAACAACTCACCACACAAAAAAATTTACTAGCATTATTTTGTCAATCAATGACAAATCACCAACAAAATAAATTAATGGTAATTCTATCTATAATTGAATTTATATTACTGATAAAATTAACTGGTCGGTGAATCACATATTGTCAATATGAATTCTTATAAATTTTTTTTCAATTCTTTAGAACTTTTTGATGAGTTTAGTTTGTTGATAATTCTGACTGAAATTATCAGTAGTAAAATCATGTAAGTTTTTCTCAACTCTTTGGAACTTTTCAATTGACTTAATTTGTCAGTATTTTATATGATTTTAAAAAATAAACAAAAAAATAAAAATTAAAATAAATTAAACTAAAATAAAATACTAAATTTTTATTATTAATTTAAAAATATTATTGAGAACAATTTATCTAGAGGACAAAAGCTTAAGGAGGAGGCAGAGGTGGATTTTGGTCAGGACTAGGTGGGCAACAAGGTAGACAACATGGACCAACAAGGTAGACAACATGGACCATCGAGACTTGACAACAACTCCTCATCAATCACTTAAGTTCAATCGTCTCGAACCTAAGTTGGTTTGTCTCAGCACTAATTTGGATCATCTAAGTTTCAACTTGTTCTTATACAATCGCATATATGACCAAAGATTGAGAGCTTGAACTTTATTGCGAGGAACCAACGATCGATACACTATGACCCGTCCATATATTCTCGACCGTAGTGCTTGAGATACCATAAACCTAATTTCTAATAGGCCCATCAGATTGTCCAACCTCCAATCACAAATCTAATCAAGTTTTAAATGGGTTGAATAATCATCCTCATATCTCTTTTATAATCAAGTTTTATATGTTTCCTGAAAAAAAAAAGAACAATAAAAACAAGACAACAAATTAAAAAAAAAATAACTTCAGAAAAACGATTATTGAAATCCAACTTGCCACGAACTTATGGGCTTAACTAGTCATAAGTTGTTGCATCCCTTTCCGTCGTTCCTTATTTCACTTATGAGTTTCAACAAAAAGCTCCATCAGTCTTAAATCACATCTAAGAACTGTAGTCTACAAAAGAAAGCTTTTGCTAGTTAAACGTTTTTCATAAAAAAATAATGATTTTTTATATAAAAAAATATATTTGATAAAATGGAATCTTATCATCTATTTCACATGTGAAATGAACAAAATGGATTCACCAGTGCACATGGTAATTGATATATGAATCTCCTTGCTCAAGTTCCCTACACCAGACTAAGACTACTGCATAAAATGTTCATACATCACATGCTTGATATAAGTTTCCCATATCACTTCCAAGACATGTGGAGGTCTAAAATCTCATAACACAACCACATCTTCCTAACCTAAAAAGACCTATTTCTTTTGCATATTTCTTTGATTTGTTTTGCGCCTCATACCAAAAATCACACAACTTATATGATAAAACTAAATTATCAGTTAAGATAACAAAAAAAATATAAAAATTAAAAAAAGGACATTTTGAATTCAATTTGACATAATGATATTGTGATTTTCCACACCTTTTTAGCAATAACGTTATCAACTTGCTCCAAGTATAATTTTTCATTGCACGTTAATTTTATAAAATAATTAATTCATTAAAATTGGAAAATTGACCAAATTAAAATAATAATAACTTTTTATATATATACTAACCTTGAAATTTTTGAACTATCTATCAATCATAGGATTCTATTCTGGATTATTAGAAACATGACTATTCTAAAACAAAAGCATTTCCATCGATAATTTCATCTTTAGTGTTATCATGCGAGCAGCCTCCACATTTTTATTCATTATTGTTTATTTATTAATCGTGTAGGAAAGTAAAACAAACTTATATGTTGTGGTCGGGTGATTAGAACTTAAAAATACAATTTTATCAAGGTTTTATATTAGTATTTTGCACTTGAAGTATCAATAACTCATTAACCAAAGCATGTTTTATAATAACAAGTTTGATACTATAAAATACCATTAATTTATAGTAAATGTTCATCTTAAATGCAGGTCTATCATATAAATCAAAGAATTGATTGATGAGTTCAACTACTGAAATTGAGAAGACAAAAAGAGGGTGGAGTTTAGAAAAGAGATATCAGTTCAGTTCAAACTACAATACTGTTCAGTCATTGGGTCATATCTAGAGCTGTAGAACTTGAATTTGGGTCTGCTCTATATGGATGAAAAGCTAAAACATAGGCCTAAAACATTCATGGGAATGTAAGACTGCTATTTGGAAGTCCAAATCTTGGCAACAATACAGAAATTTGAATTTGTCCTGCAGCCTAGATATTGTTCAGTGTTCAACCCATATATTGAGTTCAAGAAGTCCAAATGACCTTAATTGTTTTTTTGTTGTAAAGCTAAGATAATTTCATAGAACTTTTATAATTTAAATATGTTCAAATTCTGATGTTAGTAATGACATTTTGTTCAGATAAAAAAATAAGGATTATCACCAAGTCAAGATGTGGCCACCTACTTAACAATTAGTTAATAAATAAATAGTTTCTAATTTTGGCCTATAAAATAAGACATTTTTCATGTATTTAGGCATCTTGGTATTCAGATTAAGATCATGTTCTTACTCTCTTTTTATTGTAATGCTTAAATTTTACATATATTAATCTCTTATTTATGCTTCTCATTTCCTTTTCTTTACTTAGTTAACTTTTATCTTATTTATGTTCTTATCTTATTTATTCATGTTTCTCTCTTTTATTATGTTTAGTTAAGTTTATTATCTCAAGGTGAAAAGGTTACAATAACGGTGTAAGGATAAGTATAGTATAAACTCAATATGCATCTTAATGTTTGATACTAACATATTTTGTATTTGTTTTCTTATTCACTTTAAAACTTTTAACACTTGGTACAATAAATATTTGACACTTTCATAGCCCAATCATATGGTATACCCGCGACTTGTGCTATGAAAGGAACTTGATTTGTTGTTAATATAAGTTATAATCATGAATACCTGACAACATTTACAAGTATTAACATTATTCGAATAAGATAACTAATGTAATCATATTAACAATTTATAATCAGATTGAAACCTTCTTTGTGTGTGGTTTCCAGTTGAGTAATTAAAAAAATTTATATTATACTTGTTTGAAATACCATTAGTGGATCCTCTAACCTTGACATTTGTTTTTATCATTGTTTAATCCTCATATTAATCTTACAATCTCTTTTTTTTAACTTGTTGTTGTTGTTGTTGTTGTTGTTGTTGTTTATAATGTACATAGTTAACCTCCATGTGGTTCGATCCTGGTTTTGTTGAGTTATTCTTTACTTCGACACTCTTGTACTTGGAAAAAGACATCAATCTATCAATCGTGTCAAGTTTTTTATGCTTCCACTAAGCAATGCATTTCCTAATATATACATGTTGCTAAAAAAGGACACCCCTTTTATGAGGTGGCATCGCACTTGACAAGTTTACATCAAGAAAGGGTCTTTGTGCCTCAAGTGTCTGGTCATGGTCATCACCTAACAACTAATGGTTATCAAAAACATTGTTAGAAGAACCAACAATGCTCCCTTCTATATTTCTCACTAATGACTTGCTCTTCATCGTTTAAACAAATTAAAGTATAAAAATAGATATAACATTTTCAATATTTTCTACTTTAAAAAAAAACTCGGCAACACCTTCCCTATACAAGAGATTACCCAAAATTTTATTACCTAAAAAATCAACCATACAAACAACCTAACAGACATTTATATGCCTTATAAAAGGTTCACCAAGCTTTATATAAATTGGTCATAATAAAGATACAATGAAAAGAACATGATTTGATTAGTACTTAAAAGTGCATTTTTATCAAGGTTTTATATCATCATTTTGCACTTGAAGTATCAATAACTCCTTAACTAAAACATGTTTTATAATAATATATCTAATAATACAAGATACCTTTAATTTCAAGAAAGCTGAGACAATTGCCTACAACTTTCATGTTTGCAACTGGCTCCAGTTTTGACGTTATCAATGACGTTTTGGGCAGACAAGAGAAGATAAGGATTGTCACCAAGTCAAAAGTTGGTCACCCACTTATCAATTAGTCATCAAATCAATAGTTCCCAATTTTGGCCTATAAAAGGAGGCATTTGCCATGCATTTAGGCATCTTGGTGTTCAGATCAAGATCATGCTCTTCCTTTCTCTCTTTGTATTTTTTATGCTTTGTTTTCATTAATATTAAGTTTATGCCTTTCATTTCCTTTCCTTTACTTAGTTAACTTTTATGTTCTTATTTTGTTTATCTATTTTGCTTTCTTTCATTATGTCTAGCTAAGTTAATTATGTCAAGGTGAAAAGGTTACACTAATGGTGTGAGAATAAGTATAATGTAAACTTAATATGGACTTTAATGTTTGATACTAACATGTTTTATATTTGTTATCTTGTTTACTCTTTAATACTTTGCTTGTTAAATGATTAATCTTGATTTATGTTGTATAACACTTGGTACAACAAATGCTTGGCACTTTCATAGCCCATAATGTATGGTATAACCGACACCTGAGCTATGAAAGGAACTTGATTTGTTGTTAACATAAGTTATAATCATGAATGCTTGACGAGATTTACAAGTATTAGCATTAATTGAATAAGATGACTAATGTAATCATGTTAACAATATATAATCTGATTGGAACCTCCTTTGTGTGTGGTTTCCAATTCAATAATAAGAGTTTATACTATACTTGTTTGATATACCATTAGTGGAACCTCTAACCTTGACATTTGTTATTATTATTGTTTAATCCTTACATTAATATTTCATCTCTAAGTTCTCATCATCATCATCTTCTTCTTCTTCTCTTTCTTTATTATTATTATTATTATTATTATTTTTATTATTATTATTACTATTGTTGTTGTTGTTATTGTTGTTTTATAATTGTTGTTTATAATTTGTACAATTAACCTCCCTGTGGTTCGACCCCGGTCTTGCCGGGTTATTTATTACTTCGACACTCCTACACTTGGGAGAAGACATCAATCTTTTGGTTGTGTCATGATCCAAAATAGAAAGCAAGACAACCAATAAATATCCAATATTTTCACATATTTTTCTCTTACAAAACAATCAAAACCTTAATACAAATTCAAATCAATATAGTAAATTCTCATTAACAATTCTAAAAATTGGCATAACACCATAACCCAAACAAATCTTTTTACTAACATATTTAAAACAATAATATTAACATAGTTCAGCTAAGTAACAACATCATATAAATCAAGGTAAATCTATCAAACACAATTGGTAATTTTGTTTTTAAGTCTTAGTGGCATGTTCTTGTAATTTTTTTAATTCTCTAGAATTTTTTAAGAAATCTAATTCATTGGTAATTTGGTATAAAAGTCTTGGTGGCAAACTATTATAATTTATATTCCATCGATGATTCCATATGTAATCATCAATGGCATGATCCTATTTTTTTTCCTTTCAATTCTCTAGAACTTTTAGATCGACTTAGTCTATTGATAACTGTATTAGTATTCTATAGACCATTCTACAGACCAGCAGCAATCACATTAGTTTAAAACAATTTTTTTTTCTAGTGATTTAATATTCTCTATCAATCCAACCTCCAAATACAATAAAATCACAACACCATAACACCATTTTTATTTAATAATATAATAATAAAATCACAACAATAAACATTATATTAGTGTTAACAATAGTTCAATATAAAGGAACAACAAAAAAGATTACATTAAAGTCAATATCATTACACATTGATGTTTTACAAATTAATTAGAATTATCTTCTTCTTCTTCTTCTTCATCATCATCATCATTGTCGTGTCCATCATAAGCTTCTTCTTTAAATTGATGCTCATCGATATCATCATCTTTATCGACTTCTGTATGTCCATTGGTTCTCAATAATCATTTAACTCCTCAACATCAACATCAATAAAAATATTCTTAGCTACATATAAATTTGAATTTTCTTATAAGTTGGTAGACCAAGCAACTCGATATGCATTAACTAACTCATCAATTTGAAAGAATTCATCTCTCACGATTGCTTCATCGTTACCATCCTAAACAACTTAAACACGATTTCTATGTTAAGTTTTCAATATGGATAATCAATCAACCTTAGAATGATTCTTTCTAAAGAAAGAAGTGCATGTTTAATAAACCTATTAGCATTACTTGGAGAAAACAAATGCATCATTGATATTGTGAAGTCTAAACTTTTATTAATTTCTACCAAACCATGATAGGGATCTTCTCTAATTCCTTTATTAGTGGTATCAAAGCAATATCATTTTAAAAAAAAAGACTTTATCATGTTCGCTATGATAGTATAGTTCAATCACTTTTTCTAACTTCCCATAATAATAAACTTCAAACTCATTAAAAGTTGATCTTTTAACACAAAGTTCATTATTATATGTCTTAATACCTTGATCATACTTTTTAGTATAAAAGATATATTCATTGATGAAATACTCATTATAGCACTTGACCTTTATTTTAGAACCCAAATATAGTAAATTTAAACTACCACTACTATTCCCTCTCAATTGATAGACTTGGTATATGAATACCACCATTAATAGTTAAAAAAAAATGTAATGAAATTAATTATTATGAGAGATAATAATTATTAAGTAATACTTACATGTGTTTTGAACCATATGACAAATTGTTCTGAACCACATGGTAAATTATTTGTCTTATAATTGAAAAATTTAAGATTCAGTCATAAGTGAATTTTGAGATGGTGAAAATTAATGATGTTGCCTATGAGGAATTTCTCAATCTATTAGTTTGAAAAAGTATAAGAGAAAATTATTTAAAAATAACATGTTAATATTGTATTTACTGAATAAAATGTCTTAATTTATTACAGTTAAATAACATATAATTATATACATATCTAAATTTTATTTCTCTCAAGGATTTTGCCCCTCACTGTATTTTTTTTGTAAAGGTAATCTAAGATGGAAAATATTGAGAAATTATCACTCAAAGGCACTTCCTAATCGTCATCATGTCTTGGAATGTGATTGATTCTTGTTCTCCAATGAAACTCAAAATAGTACAAGATAAATATTGAGATCTCTTCAACAATATAAGCCTTGCATATTAAAACCTCAACATGTGCCATGTTTTTAAATTTTTTCTTGAGATTGAACAAATATCCATATAGAATTAAATGAATATTTTAAATTAAAAAAAAAAAGACAATAGAAATGAAATTAGGATGCATGTGTAATACCTAACCTCTCAAATGGTGATTAGTACTTAAAAGTGCGTTTTTGCCTCTAACTTTTGCCTCAAACAATAAATATATAGGTAGATGATCCATTAAGTTAAAGAAAGACAAAGGGAGTATTATCTCAAGTTTGCAGATTGTCTAGGCTATATTAATTTCAAACTTCTTAATGTGTTGGTTATGTAACTTGTTATAACATATATCTATAAAAACAAAAAATGACTGGTTTTTGTGGATGCATCCTATATTTTTTTTTTGACAATAAATCTTAGTAAGTAAATGAAATAAGTGTTTGCATAAATATATAGCAGTCATGACTCTTTATTCCATATAATCTCATAGCAGTCATGACTCTTTATTTCATATAATCTATCATCCTTTAAATCCATCAATCTAGATATATTTCAACTATATCCATCAAGAAAATGCGAACTCTTATACCATTGGTAGACAAGTAACTGTGCATTATTATTCAGGGTGAAATTGGCTTTGGACTTTGCTACTTGTGATCTATAATAAACTAATTCAATATTCTTACAATGGCAAAACAATGATATATCCATCTTGGCCTTCATATTATCCTTTGTTTTCTTGTTCATGTCCATCACCATGTTAAAAATAATTTTTAAACATGTTTTTTTTAATATATATAACATCTAAATTATGAAGGAGGTGATTAGGTTTCCAAAAAGAAAGCTCTTTAAAAATACTTCACTTAACCCAGTTATAAGTCATACCAAAACAAAGAAACTTTTGTTTACCATTATAAAAACCAAACATAATGCCCTCGTGACATGAGACCACATTATAAAATTTTTCATTGAACGATACTGGTGATGCAACACCCGTTTCAACTTTATCTATAAATTTTTTTTTTGTTTTTTTATACTTGTGATCATTTTCATTGAATGATACTGGTGATGTAACACCCGTTTCAACTTTATCTATAAAAAAAGTTTTTTTTTTGTTTTTTTATACTTGTGATCATTTGGCAAGAACCTCCAGTGGTAAAAAAAAAAAAAAGAAGACATTTTACTATTATTTATTAAGGTGAAGGCCTTTTTATTTTCCATACAATATGGATATTTAATTATACATGTGTGCTCCAACTAGAAATCATCTTATATACATGAAAATCATTGATAGTCTACATCAAAACAATCTTTATCTAGAAATTTTATTTTCTCGAGACATCATACATTAATGATCTAAAGAATCATAACTACTTCAACTCATCAATTAAAGACAAATACCTATATTCCTACTTAGCCTATTATGATCGAGTATGACTAGCCAACAAGAATATGGTGTAACGAATAACTAGAATGGATGGAATCCATTTATATATAATCTAACATATATGTTTTGTGGTTCTATTAAAAATTAAGGACATACCCTATTAAATTGCTTCCATGCTTCACAATTGAAAAAGGTGCATCATTACTCATCTACCATATCATTTGATTGATTTCATATCATATGCTTAGAAGTCCTTGGAGATATGAATAACCTTTGTAGCCTATAAGTGATTAGAAAGCATCTTAGTTTTCTATTTGTGAAAAAAGTCATTTCCTTACTAGTTTTGGGTTTATACCAAGCAAGTATATATATATATATATATATTCTATGTAGTATAACACGTAAAAGTTTGGATACATATCAATTTTTTGGTATCCTAGTCTAAAGGAATTCATCATATATTTAACAGTATAAAAGTTCCCTTTCAGCCTATTCCCTTCATATAAAATGTTTCTCACTTATTTGACGATTATATCGTAATCTGCATCATTCAGTCCATGATCTAACTTGATGGTAAACACATGTGCAATAACCAATAAGTTACTGTGATTTATACACCTATCCTATAGTGGTTCATCATAATCTTTTCAAAGATTAAAAAACTTAGTTACGTCTGCATTTGGTTATAATTGAACAATCACCTGCATCACCTTGATTCATTCTCATTATATCTATAAGCATACTCTTATAACAATTACTATTATCATCTATATTTTATACACATTGCTAAAACTAGAAGTTGACCCAACCATTCTTTTTATTGTGATCTCATAAGGAACATATAGTTCTCTGTGTGCAAATCAACACAAGGATTTCTTCATAAATCCTTTTTGTAAAATATGCATCTTAACAGATTCATCGTATATTTAACAGTATAAAAGTTCTCTTTCAGCCTATTCCCTTCATGTAAAATGTTTCTCACTTATTTGACGATTATATCGTAATCTGCATCATTCAGTCCATGATCTAACTTGATGGTAAACACATGTGCAATAACCGATAAGTTATTGTGATTTATGCACCTATCCTATAGTGGTTCATCATAATCTTTTCAAAGATTAAAAAACTTAGTTACGTCTGCATTTGGTTATAATTGAACAATCACCTGCATCACCTTGATTCATTCTCATTATATCTATAAGCATACTCTTATAACAATTACTATTATCATCTATATTTTATACACATTGCTAAAACTAGAAGTTGACCCAACCATTCTTTTTATTGTGGTCTCATAAGGAACTTATAGTTCTCTATGTGCAAATCAATACAAGGATTTCTCCATGAATCCTTTTTGTAAAATATGCATCTTAACAATATATAGATCAATAAATTTTTATTTTCACACCTCTTACAATGACATGTAAGGCCGTGTTTGTTTCATGAAAAGTGGTTTCTTAGAAATCAATTTTTAAATTTTCTTGTATTTATTAAGCCATGTTTGTTTCAAAGAAAAATTTGGCTTGGTTTCTAGAAAAGTGTTTTTCTTTTATTTTGGAAGGAAAACACTTTTTAAAAGTTGTGACAAAATTAGAAATTTCATGTTACTTACTAATAATATCAAATTTAGTCATCAAAATTTTGATTATTATATTTTTTTAATCTTTTTTTTCTCAATCTCACCCTTTGGATTTTGATTTAATTTGATTTTTATATCAACTTTGGTTCTCATTTTTATAATTGTTATTTGCTTTTCTCTTATTATTTTTAATTGAATTTTTTTATTTATTAGATTTGGTCCTCATTCTTTTGATTGTTATTTATTTTACTTGATATAATTCATGATATTATATTATATTTTTTTAATCTTTTCTCAATCTCACCCCTTGGATTTTGATTTAATTTGACTTTTATATCAACTTTGGTTCTCATTTTTATAATTGTTATTTGCTTTTCTCTTATTATTTTTAATTGAATTTTTTTATTTATTAGATTTGGTCCTCATTCTTTTGATTGTTATTTATTTTACTTGATATAATTCATGATATTATAATGATTTTTTTATTCCATCATCTTTCAACTTTTTTATATGTTAGATTTGATCTTTATTATTTTGATTTTTATTTATTTTATTTAAGATAATTTATAAAATTAGTTTTTTTTTCAATTTTATTCTTATTCAACTTTTAAATTTGTAAGATTTGTTTTTTATTATTTTAATAAACTTGAAAAAATATTAATAAGTTATTTTCTAGCTTATTTTTCATAACATAGTCAAACTCTGAAAAATATTTTCCAACTTATTTTTTATGATACTACCAAACATTGTCAAATTCTGAAAAATGTTTTCCAACTTATTTTTTATGATACTACCAAACATCAAAAAATAATTTACTTTATCGGAATCTATTTTCTAAGAAAACTACTTTTCAAAAGGAAACTACTTTCCAGCAAACAAACGAGGTCTAATATTGCCTACACTAATAATTTTTGGATTAGATAGTGTGTATTTAGTACAACCCTTAATTTTTGGATTAGATAGTGTGTATTTAGTAAAACCCTTAATTTCATTACAATAATTCATCCTAACTCTTTTGAGTGAAACTCGATATATCCAAGAATGATCATCAATTACCTATATAAAACCTATATAGAATATTAATGACAACATATCTTAACTAATAATGTAAACTAAACAAATTATTGGTACCCAACTCATTAGCTATCATTAGTTTAATTAAACTTATTCAATTTATTTTAATAGTACCCTTAAATCACCATCAATTTTGTATAAAAAACATCAAATTCCTCTAAATTTACTGAAATTTTCAACTTAAGAATAAAATTGATAAAATATAAAATGTACCCATTAAGTAAACCATTATTTATTATAAAACACCCAAGTTATAAAATCAAACTCAATTTCATCAAATGACAAACAAATATAACCATCAATTTTGTATAAAAAACATCAAATTCCTCTAAATTTACTGAAATTTTCAACTTAAGAATAAAATTGATAAAATATAAAATGTACCCATTAAGTAAACCATTATTTATTATAAAACACCCAAGTTATAAAATCAAACTCAATTTCATCAAATGACAAACAAATATAATTTTTTAAAATCTCAAACAAACCATAATATATACAAATCATATATTCATACAATAAATTTCTATAGAAAAAGCTATAAAATAAATAAACACGTAAACAAACTACATATATGATATCAAAATGCCAAAAAATAACATTTTAGAAATGAGTTACAATAAAAAATAAATAGATAGTTTTCTTTACTTGATATAGTGAATCTTTAAAAAATATTAAACTAGAATATAGATATTGACAAGCTAAATATTAGTGTGGGCGGATTTGTAATGATAAGATATTGATTTGTGACAAAATAAAAAGGTGTTATGTGTTATTTTCTGTAGTGTTAAAAAGAAAGAAAAACAAATGGGAAAAAGGGGAAAGAGGGTCATCTATTAGGTTATGACTTAAATATTGTTAACTGGTATTAGCAACATATGTATTTCCTTAGTAATTTCATCTAAAATATTGACACATCATTTTTTTTTCTTTTTTTTTTTTGAATTCTTTCATTTACAATTGTAATTCTCTTAGTAGTCACCAATGAAAAAATTCTATTGGTGAATACCAATGAAAATAACGAAATAATATTATGTCCATAAATGTTACTGTAATTTACCAACAATATTTTTTTTATCGGTATTTCAATTTGTATTTGACAATTCCTAATAGTGAATTTTCTATAATCCATTCGATTAAGATAATAATATGGGCAACTCTTTGGTTAAGAATACGGTGGTTTCTTTGTTAATTGTCAGGTCTACAATGTTTGCATTCTTTGTTTTTTTTAAAAAAAAAAATCAAACTCATATTTCTTCCTTTTTTTCTCTTTTGCACCATTTCTTTTTCCCATCAATCATGCAATATCATTGTATTTTGAATCCATCACTTAATTTCTCAGTACGGAGACCATGCCTTTATCATCCTAACACAAAAATTAGTGTTATAACTAAATTGATTTCATAACCCAAATTATTAATATGATTAGAGATGTTTGTTTTATAGTGATTTTTCATTGATCATCAATAATTTTAGAATATAAGAGTACTATTTTTATTAGTTATTGTTAGATATTTATATAAATCATATCTTAAAGTCTCACCTAATATTTGAAGCTATTATGTTGAAATGATTTTTTGACATAGTATTAAAGTCTTAGTAACTAAGCGATTACTAGTTCGAATCTCACTTCCCCGTTATATTTT
>NW_011499951.1:531146-532489 GCF_000495115.2 Populus euphratica
CACCTTTTTTCTATTTAATAAAAATTAAGTGCTAAGTAATGTGAGTCTGTGCATATTTTAAATTTAAAAAACTTTTACTTGAGAAAATGTGTCAGTAAATTATATAAATCATATCTTAGATTCTCATATAATAGGCTAAGTTACTGGAGTGCTTTGATAATTATGAAATGATTATGAAAGCTTAAAATGAAAAGGAGAAAAAAAAAATAATGAAAGAATGAAGAACAATCTCTAGAAAAAAGAGAGTTGAAACTTAAAATGATTATGCTAAGCAAAGTAAAGGTGAAGAATGTAATGGAATTAAAAGGAAAGAAAACGGAGGAGGAATCACATGAGTGCATAGAAACTTGTTACAAAAAACTCTCATAACATTTGTCTCTTTTTTAAGGATATGGAATTGGTACTAAATTTTTTAATTTGAGATAGCAGAATGACTCGCATTATAATTATAAATAGAATTAAAACATATGTAGCCAATTTTAGTGAACCAAGTTAATCATTTTCTTAAATGTTTTATAACAACTTCATCTTGTTATAATAGCTTGAGCTTGAGGTCATTAGTTTAATTTTTTGTGAGTTGTTTTTTTTTTCAAAATAAAAAGAAAAGGAAAAAAAATTATTGAGCTAGGCATATGAGTTTCCTTAGACAGCCTAGTTATGTAAATGGCCCATTTTATTTTATTTTTGGTTTTTTTATTCTATTATTTAATTAGTGTGAGGTTTTTACTAAATTTAGTATTGAATTGATGGTAAAAAAAATTATATTTTTTTATCATATTATAAAATTTAAAAATTAATTCAATTCAATAAAATTTATAATTTGAGTTATAAGTTTATCAAATTGATTAAATATTAATAAAAAAAATTGGGTTAAAATTTTTTAAATTTAAACTATTATATTTAGTTTAATAATAATACTGAATTTTTTTTTTAACAATTTAAATATTATTTTTTTATCTTCAAAAATTTAGGTTCAACCTCCTGTGAAATTGCAAGCAAGAAACTAGTATATATAAAGGGTTATACAACAAGAAACTGAACAGAATTCTTGAAAATGAAACCTTAGCAAACGCATCATCAGATTTAACCTCCATGACTTGGTATCTAAAAATATCTCACCCAATTTCAAGATAATTTTTATTGTATGTCAAAAGTTCTCGAGCGCGTACTTTCCATCTAATTCCAAATAATCAAATGTTTAGCTTCCATTTAATTCCAATTTCGACCATCAACAAGTCCATTCCTGTGTGTGGATTTTAGAATTATTTTAAAGTATGATAGGGATTATTTAAAAAATAAAATTACTTAAATATATATTAAAATAATATTTTTTATTTTAAAAA
>NW_011499951.1:533251-612836 GCF_000495115.2 Populus euphratica
TATGACCTGTGACAAACTTGGTTACGTGACAAGAAACATCAAACGAGGTCTATATTTATGTGAAGAATTAGTACGGAGTACCAGAAAAGGAATATGATCAAAGTGGTTATCACGTCCACGGTTTAAATTAGTTGAGACAGGACACAGTCCTAGTCCATGCCTTCTTACGTTTTTGTTTGAAGCCAATATTATATCTTGTATCCTTCATGGAAAGCGCTGATAGTATGTCCCATTCAGTGGTTGAGGCTGTTTTTCATTTTTTTCTTTATTAGTTTTGTGGTCGCAATTTTAAATTATTTTGATGCTGATTGTTTTTGAACAATTCGATGGATAGGTTTGATTTTTCGTTTGTTGTCCGAATTACTGTTTTCTGCTGAGAATTTTGACTCAAGGACGGACATACTATAATGGTAAGATGGTGGTTCCAAGGAATTGTGGGGGAGCCAAAGTGTCTATAGCTACATTAATGTTCTTGTTTAATTACAAGTGATCGATATAATTGGATTCAATAAAGAATTATGCTAAATCAAGATTAAAAAAGCTAAACTCCCTATGAAAAATAGTGTTCACCTCATCCATTTATATTATTCATAAGAACAGAGTAATAGCAATCTTACCTTATAAGCTAAAGATCTTAAAATTAGTTATTAGTGGCATTTATATTTTTTTTACAAGACATATCAATCATTATTAAATTAATTAATTAGGTCTAAATAAGTTTTTTACATTAAAACAACCAAAATATGCTTAACTTAAAATTCTTTAAAACTGGCATCAAGGGATAATTTGGTATTTTTACAATGGTTTTTTTGTTATTATTATATCAATTGAGTGACAATTTGATATTTGACTAAATAGAACAAATTAAAAAAATAATATCATAATTAAATGACCAAAATTCCCTTAAAAACAAAAATATTAAAACGAGTGTGAAAGAGCTTTTTTATTTTTTCACAATGATTTTTTTTGTTATTGTAATATTAGCTTGGGACAACTTGTTTTATATATATATATATAAAAAAAAAAAAAGCATGTGAGAACCCTCAAATACTTTAGGATGTGTATATGACGTTTCTTATCAATTAAAAATACATTTTCATCATGTTTTTAGAAATATTATCATATCTTCTTTCTAATTGATGCAACGCATGTTAGTGGTAGTAAGATGGTTTGTTAATAGTTAACCTTTCTCTCTCTCTCCTCCCTGAAAATCACAATTTGGCTCTCTTTGTTATTGATATTTAAATTTCAGTCTTTATTTTTTTATTTTTTATTTTTTTCCTTAGTTGTTTTAGAAAAGTTTTATTAGTTCTTAATTTTATCCTTCAATCCAAATTTATATTATTATTTCTTTCAATTTAGTCTTCATTATTTTGGTTTCTATTTTTTCTTTATTTACCTCTTTGTAAAAGTTTTATTTATTTTCAGTTTTATACTTCAATTTAAATTTATAGTATATTATTTTTATCAATTCAATCCTCATTATTTGTACTTTTTTCCTTTTGTTTAAGTTATTTTTCTTTTCAATTTCACCCTTCAACCAAATATAAAATTTATTTTGTATTTTAATTTTAATCTTCATTCTTTTAATTACTATTTTTTAATCCTTTTGTACAATTGAAATTATTTTTTTAATTTTATTTTTTAATATTTGATTGATTGAGAATTGAGTTTTATGATTTATTTCTAGATAGAGTGTTTCAAATCTAATAACTCAATTTATAAGTTTTAAATATTAACATGAGTTGATAGTTTTTTATTTAAAAATAAGCTTTATTTTTTTTATTGAATTATTCTAATATCAAAATTTAGATTATAAGTTTAGCATAACATCTCGGATTGGATCAACAATGATTATCAGAGTTATAAAGTTATCATACTACTTGGGGTGATCATAGCTGATTTTTTAAAATCTTTTCTTTACTCCATTCCATCATGTTGTATTTAAAAAGTTGTAAATTTAACTACATTATTTTGTCATGTTTTGAAAAAAAATCCTCAAGTTACCATAATTACTTTTATATATATATATATATATATATAGATGTTGTCATTACTTATTTTTTACCATCTAATTAAAATAAAATTTTTTACCATCTAATTAAAATAAAATTAACTTATTTGACTCAGTTGAATCATAATTTGAGTCACAAATCTTTTTTTTTTTTAAAAAGCACCTAGTCATTATTTTGCTTGTAGAAGAAATATTCCATCTTCGTGACGAAGCACAGGCACCTAGTTCTAAACTAAATGAAGTTAGCCTGCTCGCATCTTAAAATTCCTGCCTCTCTTTATTGAATATATTGCTGGAATGTATGTCAAGACTCTGTATTATGCATCGGCAAAAAACAGAGAAATACTTTAAGTGTGTATTTGACCATGTGGTAGCTTATAAATATAATTTAAAAAAATATTTTTAATTATTTTTTAAGAAAATAGATTTAAAAATATATATTTAACTAAAATTACTGTATTTGATCAACTAAATATTAATTTTTTATAATTAAATAAAAAATAAAAATTACTACGATGTCAAATATTTTTCTGAAAAATCTTCTTTCAAAAGAAAAGAAGTTTAAAATTCTTTTTTTTTTAAGGCATGCATTCTATCTGGCCCATTATTATATTAACTGCCTTATCTGTTACAGAAGTCAACGGGTTAGTTTTTTTTTTTTTTTGATTAACGTGGGTGTCCGGGCCAGCTTGCGCGCACCACGACTAATTCCACGGGTCTTCAAGTTAACGACCATGTAAGCCTCCAGTGGCCATCATATGAACAACCAAGGATTCGAACCTGAGACCACAGAGGGAGCAAACCTCTTGATCCCGAACTCTTACCATTTAACCATCACCTAGATGGTTGGTTAGTTTTCTTTATTTATATAGATGGTAGAGATGACCTCTTCCAATCTTTCTTCGCATATGTTATATGTTGATCGGAGAAGTATGCTCGATGTTGTTAATCTTATTATATGATTAGATTTCCTGCTATGTATTTTTAATTGGAGTAGCTAATTGTTTATCGATGCCCTGTAATTTCTGGCAACAGAAGATCGTGCCATGAAATCGGCAGATTTTGACCAGTTCCCTCGACGTACTTGTCCCCATGACATCTGCCAATCATTTGTGTCTCGGTCGGCCGAGGCCAAGTTTTCTCGGGACCCGCGTTACCTTCTGCTAGACCCGCTCAAAAAGATTGTGTGCTGCTACTACTTGAAAAGGGGTGGATCCCAAATTGGTATGAAATGAGGATACGATATACAGATTTTTTTTATTTTTTTTATTTTTTTAATATTAGTACATTATTTGAAGAGAACAATTTTAATTTTTAATGAAAAGTAGGTTCAATCTAATGTCGAGCACCTCCTTGGAATTTTCTACTATAGCTAAAATTATTGTTTGTTCTATTATAAATTATAGTGAATTGAAGCAGTAATGTTTTTTAAAAAATTTCTAATTTAATCTTTGAATTGATAAGAAGATGTAACAACAAAAACTATAAAATTTAAACTAGATGAGTCACATCTCGTTTTTTTTAATATTAATATTCAATAAAATTAATTTCTCAAATGTCTTATAGTCGGTTGAGATTATAGTAATTTTTGTTTTTCAATGTATTTTTTAAATTATTTCTTCAAAAAAACATTAAATTAATGTTTTATGTGGTTTTTGATAATTTTTATATATTAATGTTAAAAATTTTAAAAACTTTATAATTTTTTTCAATTAAAAAATAGCATGTAGTACATTATCAAACACAGGTAGAATTTAATATTCTAATAATGATTATTTTTAAAGTATTTTTTACTCAAAAATATATCAAAATAATATATTATTATTAATTTTTAAAATTTATTTTTTATATCTACATATTAAAATATCTAAAAATATAAAAAATTATATTTTTTATGAAACACCTCCGAGGTTTGCTCCCAGACAGCGCCTTACCAGACCAGTCCTCGCTAGGATTTTGTTGTCATCGAATGTCTGCAATCCCATCGTTCATTCTTTTTCCAAACTAATTTTCTTTGAACTTAGTGTACCTATCAAAGCAGTTGCACCCAAGGACTTGTTCTAGCGGTGTTAGGAATCTCGCTCTTTTCACTGCCATGGATTCGAATACTAGAATTGCACGCCTGTCAGCCCTGCGCTACCTTACCTGTCTGCTAGATTTGTAGGGTATTCAGTGGGCTGTGGAGATTAATCGTAGTGCGCGTAAGCTGGCCCGGATACCCACATTAATAATAAAAAAAAAAACAGTTGGTTAGGTTAAATGAGAGATATATATTGTGAATAAATAACTAGTCAATTTATCTATGTGTGGGTTTTTCAAAGTGAGAACTCCTCATGGTGGATTAACATTATCCTTAGATTAATTTGAGTGTATATGTATATAATAAACATTAATTTGAATAGCACTGTCAGTTTCAGCAATCACTTTTAGAAATTGGCCTATTTTCTCATTGCTTGAGGTAGTTCAGGCCGTACATTCGTTCTAAAGGAAGCCAACATTTTTTTATCATTAATGAATGTTAAATTTATTTTATATGGGCCTGATTTTGTAGTTATTACTGGTTGGCCTTCAGTTTTAAATTAATAAAAATGAGCTTAAAAAAAAAAAAAACCAATCAAACCCTGATGAATCTAATAAACCAGCATGAATAGGTTGCAAGTGATGCTTTCAGAAAAAGCTCATTCTAATTACATTAAAGAATATGTTCTTCTGATATTAAAGGATTTTATTCTCGTCACCTCAATGCAGGGGCTCTTCTCATACATTGGTGTGTGTTTTGTATACATCGTTTTTTTTTCTTTTTAATTTTATCTCTAAATCTATAATAACTTTTCAATTGAATCCTATATTTTAGTCTACTCCAGGGCAAGTCCTCTTCTTTCATTTTTACTCATAATTCTATAATATACTCTTCAATTTAGTCTTGAATTTTGCTCAACCTAGGGCAATAAAGGCTCATCATGGGAAAGAATAAGAAAAAGAAAAAAGAAAAAGATATTTGGTCTATAAAATTAACGTATTGTGGTTATGCTCATAATCCAAATTCTGTATTTAACAATTAACTTGTGTTGATCAAGTTTGGTGTAATATGTCCTAGCTTAATATTACATAAAAAGAATGCCATCCTAAAATTATGTCAGCTTCAGTCATAATTAAATAAGAAACATCGTTTAAGTTTACGCATATACTTCTCAATTTATTTTTATAAACGCATGAATTTATTTTTTGATATCCAGTTATAGTTTTTTAATGTTATAAGAAGCATTATTGATGCTTCCATGTTTGATTTACATTGATTTAAAAAATATCTTAACTCATAACACGACATATAACTATTTCATTAAAAAAAAAACTAAATCTCATTAGTGAATTACTATAGATTATGCATGATTTCATTGTGAATGGCTACACTCTACTGTATGTTAGGAGAGATAATTGGTGTGCTAGGATCTCACATGTAATTGGTGTGTGAGAGGCTCTGAAAATAACAAATAAAAAAAACAAATTAGTGTGCTAAGCTCTTTCACAAAAAGTAATCAGTGTGATGGGCTCTTTCATTGTGCGCTGTGGTGTGCTTCGATAAAACATTGCATATTGTGCACTTTATAAAAAACTGTACTGTGTACTCTCAAGTGCATGCCTGTTAATTGCATGTAAACTTTCTTTTCCAAGGGCGGCTCTTTTTTTTTTTTAGATTAACATGGTGTCCGGACCAGCTTTCGCGCGCTCTTTTGTTATATGGGTCAGTGAACTTACCATTATAGTGCATCAAAGCACACTCGGTGTCACAGGCTGGGTGTTTCTATAAGGGGTTAACATTTAGCTTGCAGGAAATTGTAGGGTTTTTTTTTAAGGGCGTGGCTCTTTTGTTACTAGTTTGCAGGAAATTATATAAGCTTTTTGGTGCCTCTTTTCTGAATTGACTGGTATTGGGTTCTATCATTGATCGCTAATGTATTGCTCTGAGGATCATTGCAATTAAGGGGTTATTGGTCTACGGGGGGTTTTACACTCTTCTGCTTACGCTTTTCCTTCGGGTCCGTTTCTTCTCTGTTTTTTTTTTTTTTTCTTGGAACCACTTTGAAATTGGTTTGTCTATCTATATTTTGAACCTTTGATCTTGCTAGTTTTTTCTTTTTATTTTTTTTTATTTTTTGAAACAACACTATCTTCTATTTTATCTGCTACTTTTAGCCTTTAGTTATTCATATGTTATTATGTTAAATTATATATATATTATTTTTTTTTGGTTATAGTAATTTGTCAGCTTTTGTTGGTTATCTGTTGAGGGTTGTAGTGGAGGGCTTTTCCTTCCCTGTTCCAGTTAACTAAGACTGATCTTTTTTTACACACCTCTTTCATCTCTCTTTTCCCCCTTGGCTTTACAACTCTCTAGCTAGGTGTTCTCGCTGTGAGTTAACTTTTAACAGGTCTTTTTAGTTTACGCTCTACTTTAACTGCTACGGTTAGCCTTTGATCATTCATCTAATATCTTGCTTTTTACCTTTTCTAAAAAAAATCTACAAGAAACCACTTACATTGCTTTGTTCCTCGTTGAGGTTTGGAAAGCAGAGCTTTACTTCAATCTACATTTTAACCAAGTCTTTATTTTTTTACGGGTTCTTTATCTTTCTGGGCCCATTCATCTGATATAATGTTTTATTATTTTTTAAAAAATATATATTTACAAGAAACTACTCATATTTATTTGTTGTTTGCTGAAGTTTGGAAACAAAGCTTCTCCTTTAGTTACAAGTTAGCTAAGTTTTTATTTTTTTTATGGGCTTTTTGTTTTTTTACTCCTTATAATTGCTTAATTAGTTTTAGGTTAGTTGACATTCGCTAGCCCTGTATTTATATTTATTTTTTATATAATATGAGTTGCATTTATATTTGTTTTTCACATTGAAATTGTTTGCTATTTATTTTTTATATAAAGTAAAATAAATAAAAAATCATCTAGAATAAAAATATCATTTTCTAAGTTTAACAGAAAAAACATATAAAACCTCTTATGCTCTAGTTGTAAGCAATTGTCAACATTACAAAAATTGAGAAAAAATGCTCTAGTTGTAAGCAATTGTCAACATTACAAAGATTGAGAAAAAATGCTCAAGACAATCTCATCCATGATAAGAACATTGTAGCTAAACTATCATGCAAGGAACAAGGAACAAGGAACAACAAAATTATTCCATCTCATTAAATAAAAACAAAAGGTTTTTGTTTGAAAAAAATAAACCAATCATACCTCAAAAAATAGCAAACTAAGAAGAATTCAAAATTTCAAAGAAAGGAATCCAAAAAGAATACAAAAGAAAAAAAAATTCTTCTTATAAAAAAACAAAGAATACTCAAACTAATCTCAAGAAAAAGCAAAGAATGATTAAGTAGAACTAGAACAAAAAACCTACAAACAAAATATTTTGTAAGCCATTTATCAAGATAAATTTATAATATGAAACTAAACATGTATTTTATAATGAAAGAATAGAGAACATAGCAAAATAAAGAAGCCATTTAGATTAATTATTTTTGGGATAAACTCCAACAACAATGAAACATAACAATAATGAAATCACTAGCAACAAATAACTTTAACAAACAAACAACTTACATAGCAAAATCATTCTCAGAAAATATTGTTTATTGTCCTTAACACAACAATTAAGTCAAAAATGAACAAATATGTTAAAAATCCAATTATGACAGCTAACTAATACTTCAACAACAATCTAAAGACCAACTAAACATGCAACAAAAAATGATGGTCATGCAAGGGAAAAGAAAGGAATTGAAAAACCCATTGATGATTAGATATTTGATTCATGATAATAATAGTTTTGCATGGTTTGTTTGTTTGTTGCATGTATACGGCATCGCGGTGATCGTCCATCACTTTCAGGAAAATATAATGGTTTATCTGGTAAATATGAAAAGACAAGAAATTCATGTCTCTAATCAGTAAAAATAGAATGAGAGTCGTCACCTAGTATTTTGATCACTAAAAATCCTAATAGGTCTTAGAGATCGAGTACTGTGATTGGTAGTATATATAAAAGGTAATAGCACCCTATATATGCTCTAATTAAAGTAAGCTGCATTATTTTGTTGTTTGATAAAAAACTATAATCTTATTATGTTTTCTAATTGTTGATCTATTTAAGATTCAAGAAAATCCTTCATTAATAAGGAGGCTCTTCTTTTAATGGGTAAAATCTAACCGCTTTAACGTTCAAAAAAAAAATTAATATTCAGAATATGTATTATATGTAATGTCATACCCCAGATACTAAAAGATACAATAAAAAAAATTTTGTTCACAAAATTTTGACTAATATTTTCTTGACTTTAATAAACTAGTTATTAAAGCTAAAATATATGCTAAAATATTGTTTTTTGGTATATGAAAAACACAATAGGATTTTTTTTATCTTTGAGATACTTGGTTGTATGGACAAAAATATTTTTTTATTTTTTATTTTTTTCGTATTTTGTAAGTTTTGACAATTTTTTATTTTTTATTTTTTTTGTATTTTGTAAGTTTTGACGAAAATCAGGTATGTTAATACCGAATTTGTATTTTTATGACATAAAATATAGATCGATATTAAGCAAAAAGGAATATAGAAAAAGGTGGAAAAGTCCCAAATTTTTAAAATAAAATTTTCAAAAAAAATAAAAAATTGAACTAGGCTAGATCCAACCCAAATTTGTGGGCTAGGCCGAAACCTGCCCAAATGCATAGGCTGGGCTCAACCCAGCAAAAAAAAACAGTGGGTCACCCTATACTTTTCACATGCAACGTGAATAGCAGAGGGTGACCAGAGAAGGAAGGTAACGATGGGTGCAACTAACCAAACATCAACCAGCTGCTCGCGGTGCTGGATGTGGAGGTGCTATCATTGCGGTGGGGGGACTATGGTAGCTGGTGGTGCTTCTCCTTCTTCTTCCTCTCCCTCTTGTATTTTTTTTCTTTTGTTTTTTTCTTTCTTTTTCTTTCCTCTACACCCCCTTTTTTCTTTTGTTTTTTTCTTTTTTTTTCTTTCCTCTACACCCCTTCATTTTTTTCCCTTTTCTCTTTTCTCTTTTCTCCCTTCATTTTTTTTCCAGTCTTCCCCTTTTTCTTCTCTTCTCCTCTCCTTTTTTTGTACTTCTTTCCCCCCATTTTTATAGAAAAAACAGGGAGAGAGAGAGGCAATGCAGCCACCCTAAAAATAACCCGAAGGGCACATCCCTTCCCTTTTCTTTAACACGTGAAAAGATTTGGGCAAGTGGGGTTAGACGACGTCTTTTAGAGAGAGAAATAGAGGTGGAAAATAAAGGGAAAAAAATCTCCTTCTTCCCTTGCTTTGTGCATCCAAGGAAAGAGGAAGACCCACAGTGTTGTTTAAAACAACACCGTTTTAGGTTTTTTTTTAATGAACAATGTATGAAACGACGTTGTTTTGAATAAAATATGTCATTTTATTTAAAAGTAAATGGTGGGAAAATCATGTTAGAGTTCATATTGGACCTCAATTTATAATTTGTTCAATCAAGTCCTCAATTGCAATTTTGATTGTAAAAATCAATTCAATTGCATCCCTATCAAATTCAATTGTCGGCCCTGAAGTTGGTCTTTTTTCACATTGGTCTATGGTCTTGAATTTATGCAATTTGAACCTTAATTTATCAAAAAAAACTTTTAGTTTCTTCAATTTAGCCCCGATTCAGTTTAATTGCAGCCCCTCAATTTACACACCTTTTTCAGTTTGGTTCTTGGTTTCAGATTTCTTCAATTAAGTTCCTAATTGACAATCAAACTTTAATATTTATTCAATTAAGCCCTAAATTTGACAAAATTAATTTTCAAAAATTATAATTTGATCTTAAAACTTTAATTTCTTATAATTAAAGCTCAAATTAACTCCAAAATTAATTTTTATTGTCATTAAACCCTTCATAAATTCAATTAAACCTTAACTAAAATTTAATTGAGTCCATAAATATCTAATTTTGGACTTTTCTTCTTCAAGTTGAATTTTATTTGTTAGTCGAGGCCTTCACCAATCCAATATATACTGTCGAATTTCAATCTTTATTTGTTAGTCGAGGCCTTCACCAATCCAGTATATACTGTCGAATTTCAATTTTTATATTTTTTAGCCTCTTCAACTAATTTTTGATCATTTTTTGAGCATTCTAGCATCCTCTTTTCACTGTTATATTCTTTTGATAATATTTTTATTTTATTATTTTTTAAGAGAGAAAAAAATAAATTGAAAAATAATCTAAAAAATAGATTAACCTGTTAATTCATCAATGATAATGTTTATATTTCTTAAAATATTAATAAAATGAGTTGGGCTTTCAATTCTACTTACTACTCTTTTAAGTGAGGTTACATGACATATTGTTTTGAAGAAATATAATAAAATATAGAATTGTTGGTGTGCATGTAATTTACAAGTAACCTAAAATTGCCCACAACAAAGTGCAGGTAATCAATCTAGTAATAGCTATAAATTGAGATCATTACACTCCATAATGACAAAGCACATCCATATAATTCGTACCGGTCAATTTACCCATGTTATGTCGATGGTTGAGTTAAAAATTATTTTTCAACGTAAATAAAAATAAAAATGGCTTGTTAACCCTTCCTTTTCTTATTAATCTAATTTTCTGGAAAAAAAATTATTTTATCATTGTAGTTCATTTACTGAAATTTGAAGGCAATTATAATAAATATCCAGCACACTCTGGACAATATCTAAAATAGAGATAAAAATATACACCTTTAATTAATACATATTTATCCTATTAATGTGCTTTTGGGCAATCTTTAATTCAAAATATTTATTTTTGGAAATAAAAATAATGTAGGATCATAAAAGAAAATCTTAATAAATAAAAAATAATATTTAATAATTATGTCATGGATGCTATAGAGTTTTTTTTTAAATCTAATTAGGTGATAATAAAAAAACTGCACATAAAAGCGAACAAATAAAATAAAATTAAAGAAAAAAAATGACAAGTTATGAAGGGTTTGACAAAAATGTATTTTATAATTTTATAAAAAATAATATGATATCATAAGAAACTAAATATAAATTGAATAATATTTAATAAAATAAATTTTAATATATTTTTAAACCATTTATTTTAATAAGATCTTACTAAAAAAGAAGAATAAAAAACATAATGGATTCAATAAATAGAAGTCAAACACTTGAGCCAAGGTGGCCATTGGTTGGTCCAAATTAAAAAAAATCGCTGGCATGGGCATATGAGCTTTTTTTTATTTATTTTTTGTTGGTCAAAAAAATGCCAAACAACATATTATTTATCTGTTTTGTTCTTAATTAAAAGAGATGGCCTGAATTTTAGTGATTTAATAATTTATTTTTTAATTTATTATCATCTGAAAATATTTAATAAACATTCTTATAATATTAATAAATTAATATATCAACTCAAAGTACCTTTAAATTTATCTAAAAAAAATTCAAATTGAATAAAAATTCATCTCTTAATCCCAAACTATTTTTTTAATAAGATAAAAGCAAAAAAAAAAAACATTGCTATAAAACTCTTTTAGTTGAATAGAATTTATTAATATCATGAATAATTTTTTTTATAATAAAAATATAGTTAACCAACAACTTCCTCTCTTTTTAATAATTTTTTTTATCTCAAACTCAAAAATTAAAAAATAAATAAAATAAATTTTTGAACCATAAACAAGATTCTAAAAGTTTGAGATTCATAATGGTAGTCTTTTTTTCTTAGATTATGTTTTTCCACTTCAATTTAAAACTTTATCTTAAGAAACTATTTTACAAAAAATTCAATAAAAAATTGGAATAAAATTAAAAGAAAATAATAAAAAAAAAAGTTGGGGGAACAGCTTTACTGTGAAACCGTCCCAGTTATTTTAGTATTAAGACAATTTTATAGTCTAAACGTCCCATTGATGTTTATTACCAGTGGCTACCACAAGATAGAGACGACCTCTTCGTTTGATAGCTGTATTTCATTGGCTTATTTGTCCACCTGTTACTCGAAAGGGCTCCTCCCTTTTTCTTGTTTAGATCTTTTGGGCTCTGGATTGGTTGGTTAGCTGGCGGCCGGCAGCTATGCTCCATATGATGCCCCAATTTTATAATTTTTAATTAGTGAGAAATAAAAAAAATATATATTAACTATGTCGTTATCCTTATCTCAGTGGTTCAAGTTCCTACAGTGAAATCAGAACAGATGTTAATGGCTGACTGTTTGTGCTTAAAGCTTGTTTCTCAGTCCCCCGGCCCACATGGGGTGGCGGGTGTCATGTCCGGCAGCCATCTTAGGTGGACATTAACTTCCGTCTTTCTATCTAAAGATTGTCCGTCACCTCATCTCGAAACTTATCACAAACTGGGCGTAGGGCACCCCTGCTTGGGCATAATTAGAAAAACCTTTCTTAAATTAAACTTATCGTGGTTATATGATCTCACCATGTATATGTCATAAAAGAGAAAAATATAGAGGAAATAACACCGTTTGAATATAATCATCATTAAAAATAGTGGTGAAACACGGTTGTTATTGAAAATAATTATTGTTTCGAAAACCATCTCCCTCTCAGTTCAATTAACATGTATAAAAATTTAATTGAAAATTTTATAAATATCTAATAATCAAGAAATAAGATTTTAAATTCAATGATTAAGGAAGAAAGCGTCATGAATAACACACTAAAACTCTATTTTCAACACATTTAATATTATTAAAAAAATCTCAATAAAATAATTTTAATTATATTTTAAAAGACCACTAAATTTAATCATAATTTATTAAAAGTTTTATTCATGGTTAATTTAAGGGTAATTTTAATCTCTTTTAGTATTGTGTAGTTATAATTGTTTTGTTGAGATTTTTTTTATTTTTTTTAGTATTCTTTCAATATATAATTAAAAATGTTTCATTAAATTTTTTTTAACAATACTAAATATGTGGAAAACAAAGTCTTAATTTATTCACAGTAACTTGCTTTTTCTTTTTTTATTTCTTTATTTATCTTTCCCACCGCATCATTTTATCTCTTTTTATTTCTTGATTTTTAAATCTTTAATTTTTTAACTCTTGGATTTTTATAAAATATTTGCTTGATTTTTGTAAAGATTAATTAATTTATAAAAGAAAATATTTTGAAACATTCCCTAAATAAATAACAGTTGTATAAAAAAATATATTTTGAAAGACTGATTACTATTCCAAATAATGGCTGTATGCAAAAATAATATTATGAAATATGGTTGTATTCAGACTGTGCATTCAATGTTTTCTCATAACTTTTAGCGAAATATGCGATTTTTCAAAAAAATAAAAACCGTATATGTATATATTAATATGGTTAAACAAGGAAGGCTGCTTGCTGGAAACATGGTGCCACGACATTGTCACCTTACCATATCCATTAATAACCAAATGCATTGCATCTTTTTATGTTTGGGAGTTTTCCAAAATGTGTCTGCGCCCACAATAAAAACAACAGAAGAAGTAGTAGCGAGAAATGCGGACCATAATAATTACCACATGGCAGCTCCAGAATGTGTATGGACATAGAGCAGGCCCCACTCTTCTTCCAGCCAATCAAGCGGAGGGAGGGATGGGGCCAGAATATTTTTTTCCACATGAGGCACCTATCTTCACATTTATGTGTGCAGCTATGGGGGTAGATTTATTTTATTGCGAGCTGAGGGCAGTGCTGATAAATGCATGGTTGTTTGTATTCAATGTGTGAAAAGAAAACTGAGAAAAGGCAACTTGAGGTTCTTGTCATCTATTGCCAGCTCCCTGTTTCTCTCTCTCTCTTTCTCTCGATCAATTGGGTTAGAGTATGATCTTGATCTTCTTCTTTTCTTTTTCACTGGCTCCTCCAAGTTAATATTCAGAGCAATTCTGTGTTTCATCAAGGCTTTTTTTTCTTGGCATAACCTAGATAGAAGCAGCATAGCAGAAAAACTGAGTCATGGATGGTTCTCCATCTAGAAAATTGGACTCTAATGTTTCAGAACACACCCAAGAAATTCAGACATCCAAAAGAAGGTAGGTTGGTGATCATTTTTCTTGCTCTTGTTTTCCTTTTACACTCTTGTTAAGTATAGTTTCATTTTGAAAAGCTAGCTAGTTGATTCAGAGGCATGTTTCTGCCAAGTCTTCTCCTTTATGTGCCCAAAATCTTTCTTCAAACATCGAGTTCATTTTGTAGGAAGGTGGTTGAGAAGACATTTGTTAGAGTGAGGATTGGAAAAAATGCTGGGAAGTTAAAGAATGAAGGACCGCCTTCTGATTTCTGGTCTTGGAGGAAATATGGGCAAAAGCCTATTAAAGGATCTCCTCATCCAAGGTTTTATCATCGTCCTTTATTTTGGATCAAGTCTCTTTTCTCTTCTCTATATATCTTAATTCATGGTCTAACTCTTTCCCCCCGCCTTAAAATTACAGTAGATCATACTTCTTCTCTAATGTTACTTTATCATCTGACATTTTGGGCGTTGGATCTGATACCCACCCCAAACCACCACCACCACCACCACCTGGATCCACTGGATTTTGTCTGAATGTTCCAAAAGGCTGCCTTTTCTATCACTGTAATTTCAACACGATTATTTTCCCTGTACAAAACAAGAGTACTTATCAGCTGTCACTGGTTTTCATGCCATGCAGGGGCTATTACAGGTGCAGTACATCAAAGGGCTGTTCAGCCAAGAAACAAGTGGAGAGATGCAGGACAGATGCTTCAGTACTCATCATTACTTACACTTCAAATCACAACCATCCAGGTCCGGATCTCCACGAATCCAGCCTGAACCAACTATCGAAAGATCCCGAAACCCCTCCGACTGATCATGTAGATCATCCCACAACTCCCAAACAAGAAAAGCCAGAAGAAGAAACAGAAGAAGAGCATGGCCACCCCATTGTGCCAAGCGCTGATGAAAATGCCGGTGAAGGTAACAGTTTTCACTACCTACAATCCCCAATAAGAATTTCTCAAGATATCATGATCAGCCAAGAAGATCCTTTCGCTGAGAACCCAGAGAAAAGTCATGATACATTGGGTATTGTCTTGGATGAGGAGCCCATCAGTTGCTCCAAACTGATGACATTTTCAGCACCCAAATCAGAAGAGAACAACGACTTCTTTGATGAACTAGAAGAGCTACCCCACATCTTCGTCTTTCACTAGCTTCACGAGGGGCAGTTTTTTCGATGAAAGGATTCCTGTTGTCCCTTCTTGATTCTAGTTTTTTTTTGTTTTTTCCTTGGCCTCTTGGGGCATCCTGCCTTGAAAAATGTTCTTAAAATGTCCATGTATAGGGCACTGCTAGGAGTAGTTGTTGCTTGTAATTTCTCTTGTTTACTTTCACCAAACGAGTAAAGTGGTACTAAAGTTGCGCACACTAACAGAAGGTAGTGGAGAGGTACATCATCTTTTATCAGGTTTCTTGAGATTGAGACTATATGCTCTTTGATAGACGAGGAACCCACATTTTTCAGAGTGGAATAGAAGAGAGTTGTGAGCATATTTGTGTGTTTTAAATTAAAGAAGGCACGAGGTTCACAACTGAGTGCTCAGATATCTTTAATGAGATAAGGGTCTCTCTCTCTCTCTCTCTCTATCTCTCTTTTAATTTGCTTTTTGGGGTGAGTGGTTGCTTTGGTGGAAGAGATGTTTGGCCTTTTTGGAAGTAACTTACTGTTCAGCTTGATTGAGGAATACCAGCCAGCGTCACTCTTTTTAAAAAAAATTAATGGTGCTTTGTGTTTTCGGGCGTATCAGCTGTCGTAGATTCAGTTGGTAGATAAGGCCAAGCCTTCAGATACATGTCTTTTGCCGGGTAAAAGAGTGGCATAAGCCTCCAAAAACGCCTAAACCTGTCAAATATTATCATACCTCATTTAATGCTCGTGGAGACAAGTCATTTACATCAGGGAAAAGCCCGAGGGACGTCATGTGCATCAATAATTGGGGTATTTTATATCATGATCGATGTTGAGAATATCAGTTTAATGTAATTACTGTCAGGAATAATAATTGTTTTTAAAATTATATACCTCTCAATTTCATATAATTTAATTAATATATATATAAAATTAAGTAAAATTTAATAATAAGGCTAAGGCTGGGTTGTTTATTGAAAAATATTTTTTTAAAAAATAAATTTTAGATAAGTAAATTTTAAAGAAGTAAGTAAAATTTAATAATAAGGCTAAGGCTTGGTTGTTTATTGAAAAATATTTTTTTTAAAAATAAATTTTAGATAAGTAAGTTTTAAAGAAGTGAATTATTTTATGATATTTGATAGTGTAATGGAAAATAAGTTGGAAAACAGTTCCTAGTATTTGGTTATGTTATAAAAAATAAGCTGTAAAATAATTTATTAATATTTTATTTTTTATAAATTTATTAAAATAATAAAAAATAAATCTTACAAATTAAATAATTGAATGCAAATAAAATTAAAAAATATAATTTCATAAATGATCTCAAATAAAATAAATAATAATCAAAATAATAGAAATCAAATATAAAACATTAAAAAAAAATAAAAGATGAAGAAATTAAAATAATAATAATAAATATTTCATAAATTATTTTAAATAAAATAAGTAACAATCAGAAGAAAAAGGATCAAATTTGATAGATAAAAAATTTCAATAAAAAAATAATAAGGAAAAAGCAAACAACAATTATAAAAATAAGTACCAAAATTAATATAAAAATTAAATTTTAAGAGATGAAATTAAAAAATAAATATTCAAAACAAAATATATATAGCAATCAAAATTTCAAGGATAAAATTTAATATAATCAGCAAATAATGATATTTTTAAATTTTTCATAACTTTCGGAAAGTGTTTTCCACCTAAATTTTCTAGAAAAATACTTTCCTGAAAACCAAGTCAAATTTTCTTTTGATTGGAAAAGCAAACAAACATAAGAAAGTGTAGAAAGTGATTTTCTGAAAATCACTTTTTGAAAAACAAACACAGCAAAAAAAAAAATATTTTTCTGAAAACTAAACCAAATTTTTCTTTGACTGAAAAGTGTTTTTTATTTACAGAAAAGTATTTTCTTTTGACCAACTTTTCTAATGACAAACAAACATGAAAAAGTTTGAAAATTGATTTTTTAGAAACGACTTTTTAGAAAACAAACATAGCCCAAAGGTTACTAAATTTTTATTTTTGACATGCTTAATATTTTTATTTTTATTTTAATAAAATGATTTTAATTACACTTTGAAAAACCACTAAATATAATTGTAATTTGTTAGAGTTTTGTTCGGAATTAATTTAGGGTTAATTACGAACTTCTTTGGTATTCTTTTAATGTATAGTTGAATTATTTTATGGAGATCTTTCTAGCAATCCCAGGTATGTCGAAAATAGTCTTTATATTTTCTTGGTGATCTATTTTTTTCTTTTTCTTCCTTTATTTTTTTTTTACCACTTCATTTTATTTGCTTTCTTTCTTCTTGGTTATTAGATTTTCAATCCTATATTTTAACCATGGGATCTTTGTAAAATATTTGATTAATTTTTATTGAGGTTAATTAATTTGAAAAAAAAAGATATTTTAAGGCATTTATTGAAATAATTGATCTTTTAAATAGTAGTTATGTAGAAAAATATATTAAAATATATTCTGAGACATGAATGCTATTCTAAATAGTAGTTGTGTATAAAATAATATTCTAAAATGTAATTGTGTTCATACTAAATTATTTTTATATACTTTTTCAACACTTGTTATTTTCTAAAAAAAAATTAAAATAAACTATGCAATTTTTTTTTAAATCCCAATAATTAACCTGGAAAATTTTTAAGTGCAAGGCCAGGCGATATGCCGCACCAATTATTATTATTATTATTATTAATGCAAGGCCGTGTAAAAAACTGAGAAAAAAATTGTTTATCCAATGAAAAAGAAACCTGGAACGCTTAGAGCACAGCGCAATTGATAACCTTAGATTATTTTTTAGATAATTACCAAAATACTCCTACAAAAAAATTTGTATTCTAAATAACTCATCAAAATATTAATTTATATCTATAAAACCTCAAAACAAGATTTTCAATTTAGAAAAATCTGAACTTATTTTATTAACTGCAGATACAATCTATATGATATGATTTGCTTTAAAGGAAAAGGAAAATTGTTGTATCATATATCATGTTTAGTTTATGGTAGAACATGTAATTGTATACATGATACAAATATTTGTAGACATAAAGATGTATAATACTATTGATATAATAATATGGATGTCTACATGATATAAAATACATTTACTATCATATGCTTAAAATTAATTTTTTTAGTATTTTTTAATTATTTTAATATGCTGGTATAAAAAATAAATTTTAAAAAAATTATTATTTTAATATATTTTAAAATGAAAAAACACTTTAAAACATAATATTTACCATACTTTCAATTATACCCTTAATCTATCTTAGATTTTTTTTAGCATGAAGATGCATCATATTAGATGGATTCTGCTGATAAAAGATTTTCTTAAAGGAGGTTAAGGTAATTATAATTATACTTTTTTTTTTATTAAATTTGGAGGGAAAAAGCAACCATTTTGCTTTCCTTTTGTCCGTAAACAGCTTTCAGTTGAAACACAAGCCGCAATTCATAAATGAACTTTATACCATTTAAGATTAATCCGAGCTCGAGCAGCCAAGTTGAAGTACAAAAGAATTTGTAATGGAATGCATCTACTCCGGCTGGCCTACAAAAAAAGACATCAAAATCAATATTCAGGCTCGTAGTTTTACTTTCTCGCATTTTCTCCTCTGCCCACCTCCTTTTAGCGTCCATGTTCCATGGTTTCTAGTACTACCATATAACAAAAATACAGCCCACTTCATTGGTGCAGAAATGTGCAGCACGATTCAAGAGCTTTGACATGGTGCCCTGGGCAGCGAGTAAAGAGGCAAGGAAAAAAAAGTACAGTTTTAAAACTGCCCCCAAATTACCGAAAAATCAGAAGTGGGAGACAAAAAGAGAGGAAAAACCAATTAACTAGAAAACAAATAACAAAAAAAAAAAATCAAACCATAAAATAAAACCAATTAAATCAATTATAATTTTAAAAAATTAATTATAATTTTAAAAAAACAACCAATTCGGTTCAATTTTGACTTTACAAATCTGAAACAAAAAAAACAAACCGAACCTGAAAAGAAAAAAAGAAAAAACCAAATCAAATCAAAAAACCAAACCAAACAAGAAAAAACCAAGCTAAACTAATTTGAACTAGTTCTTGTTCTAAAAAACTAAATCAAATCAAAGCCCATTGGTATAAACTGGTTTCGGTTTTTTTTTTTTAAAAAAAATTGGTTTGGTTTTCTAATAAAAACCAAACCAAACTAGAAATAATCACCCCTGTAATATGATTGAAGGCGATAAACATTGAAACTGTAAACATAATATGATTGAAGACGATAAACATTGAAACTGTAAACATAGTAACAGAGACTGAAGATTATTTAACTTTTGAGGACTATCTTGAAAATTGCTATATAATTCGGGGGCATGAGTAGTTTACTAAATAACCGAGTGAAAGAATTTGTTGGACTACTAGCTGTGGCTCGCTGCTGAAAAAGCACTACTCCACATCCAAGACACTGCTCATCAAATTGGACCTTGCAAACTCAGCACCGTGAGCGACAATCTAGAGCTAAAGTTGGTCTGAACTCAACTGTAAGCTCTTTAGCGAAAGCAGCACCATTCATTTACAATAACAATGATGCTGAATAAAAATGGTGATGAAGATCCTAGTGAAAAGATGCACATATCCGTTCAATCTCTTTCTCAGGCTTTAGTTCAGCTAAAACTCGCCCAGGATGTAAAAGATTATGAGAGAGCATGTGTGGGGAGAAAAGGCTCTGCCTGAACTAACAGCAAAACATGTTCTATGATTCCCTAGCGCATGGATATCAATATGCTTGATCATTAAATGCTAGATGGGTCATTGTTAATCGGCCGCAGCTGCCAGTGGCTGCAGAGCCTTGAGAGGATTCAAGATAACACCATCAATAAGCCTGTAGTCCTTGGCTTCTTTCGCACTCATGAAGTAATCACGATCTGTATCCTGGTTGATCTTCTCAAGACTTTGACCAGTGTGGTAGGCGAGATACCCATTTAGGTTTGCCTTGTGATGCAACATTTCATTTGCCTGAAAATTATGCCAATGTTATAAGAGATGTTTAGACCAAAGACAAATGGTTTCAATGATATGAGAAACTGTGCCAGGAACCAATAGGTCCCATACCGCGACATACACTCATTTTGGATCAAATCTAGTTCATCTCTGGGACACATGTACGACTATAAATCAGAAGCACTATGGATATATCAGTTAAAGATAAATAATATAAAGGCTTCACAAACAAATACAAGTTAGGGAGAAAAAGGATGGCATACCTGGATGTCTATGTCAGATTGCCCACCTTGAGCTCCACCAAGAGGCTGATGGATCATTATCCTTGAATTCGGCAAGCTGTATCTTTTTCCTTCAGTCACATAGTAAAAGAGAAACATATTCAGCAAATTTTGAAGCAGCAAACACAGACTGGAACTTTAAGTCAACAAGCCAATGGAGCATTTTACCTTTGGTCCCAGCACTAAGCAGAAAAGCCCCCATACTGTTTAACCAAAAAAAGGAGATCAAACGACATAAGACAGAATGCTAGCAATGGAAAATATTCAAAATCCTGAGGGAAAATTAAATGGTATTGTCAAGGGCATATTTTTTTCCCTTTCCCGCCATTTCATAGAATTTAAATATAAAAATAATTTGGAAAATATTCAAGAATCCTGAATGAAAATTAAATGGTATTGTCATGGGCATATTTTTTTCCCTTTCCCACCATTTCATAGAATTTAAATTTAAAAATAATTATTTTTACACGCAACACAGAATGTTAGTGGTTTCATAAGCACTCTGTTCATAATGTGTCTGGAGAAAGATCAGGTAAATAGTTTAATATACCGAGTCCTCGGCCTGTAAGAGGAAGTATGGAAGAAGTTTTGACAATTATTGGTAGACCTTAATTGGGACAAAATGCAGCATATAATTCCAAGGAAAAGACTTCATATATGCAGGGAAGTCACATATCCTTCATGGAATCCCTACGAGGATGCACTACAACTCTAAGGATATAGAGGATAATCATCTAAAAGACAACCACATACAACACTCATACACAGGACAAGCAATAGCAGAAATATTTACCAGGCCTTGAGGAATATTGGCTTTAATTTGTGTCATGGAAAAAGGTGGGTTCTGAGATCCTAGATAAATTCAGTTTCTAAAATTTTGTTACAGTGATGCATCCAGCTCAACTCTGTTATCAAGAAGAAATCATTAGATGAGCATGGCTAACCATTAGCCCACACAAACAAGGGGGGAGTCCCAGAATCACTTTAAGTGTGGTCCAATGGTGAGCTTACCTCACCTAGTAATTTTCCTCGCTGAGGATCTATCATAAGAACCTTGAGGTTGCATGATCAACAGCCATTAGCTCAAGATCTAGACACCAAATCATTTAAGCTATTCCCATGGTAAAATCACAGAAAAAAACAGTTCACCACATGCATCTACTGAGACGGTACAGATATAATTCCCTGATCATCAACTAACATTCCATATAATTCACTAAAACATATTTCTCCCATCCTAACACTTAGGCAAGCCTGACAAATCTACATCATATAGATTCCTTCGAAGTTTCAAAACTAATGCTGTTTGACTCATAAAGGAGCAACGTTGGAAATGTTAAATCCAACCCATGACAGAAAAGCTATTTTTTCATAATTCAATTAAGCTCCTGTTAATAAAACATAGTTCTTCTAATAGTTGATGACTAAGTGAGGCAATACATTAGTCTATAATGATTCACTGTGCAACTAAGGTTTAGGTATAAGGAAAAATATAGTAAGAACTCAGTCTATAATGATTCATTGATCAACTAAGGTATAGGTAACAGTAAAAATATAGTACATAGTATAAATCAGTGATTCGTGTAGCAGTTAGGGTATAAATGACAAGAAAGAAAACAGGGAACTAGTAAATCTTGTACCTAGCTGCCAGTCCAACACAGACAGTGGAGACATCAGGTCGGATGTGCCTCATTGTGTCAAATATTGCCATGCCTAAGAAAAACGAAGCACAGAGAAAAGGCACAGAGAGAGAGAGAGAGAGAGAGTAAGCCTCCAAACAAGTAAAAACAACATTAATTCACATGCTCGGAAACTGAAAAAATGTAACAAATAAAAGGAGACTTCAATCTGAAAAGGAATTACCAGCTGTAACTGATCCTCCGGGAGAATTCACATACATAACAATATCCTGCTTGGAAGAAAAAGCAATCCCTGGTTAGTAAACTGTTTGCCTCAATTCTTCGTATGATCAAGGACAGTGTTAAAACAGGTTCATTTTGTCTCGTGTTTGTGCATGTGTTATAGTCATGAACTTGACTAAAATCTGTTAATAATGGAAGGATGGAATCATTAGCTTTAATGCTGTTAGGGGGCTCAGAAGCAAACGCAAATTGAAATGAAGTTGACAATGACCGATAAGATATCAGCCAGCCACAACGAAAGTCACCAAACTCACTTTGTTAGGATCAACAGCATCGAGATAGAGAAGTTGAGCAACAATAATGTTTGCCATGTCATCATCAACAGCTCCACCACAGCGTATAATTCTCTAGGAATTTTAACAACACTAAGATCAAATCTCTTAATAAAAACAGCCAAGCATTCAATGATAGATGATAAGCAAGAAGAGAAAGCAAGATGATTGATGTATTCACTTACATGTTGAAAAAGTTCACTGATAACACTCTGGAACCGTTCATGCACCATTGGAGGTGGTCCTTGCCCTTGAGCTCCATTTGCATGGGCAGGGAAGAAGGGCGAAGAAGGGATTTTCAAATCTTCCCTACAAAACCAATTCCACATTTTCTTCTCCATTTATTAGCACATCAAGCAAATAAACACAGCAAGTTAAAGGGGGTAAATCCTACCCACCTCAGAGACCAAATCCCCTGCCGCAAACTTCTCTCAGGTGCCCAAAACTCACCAGAGTAGACAGCCTTCACTGAAGAAGCCTGGATTGCCTTTCTATCACTACCTAACTTTCTCAATTTTCTGCAGTACATGTACAAAACGAGGACATTTGAATTTATTGAGTAGTTAATCACGGCACACATGGAACATTTTTCAAATGCAAGAGGTAAATTCTAGCTTACTAATAGCAATTATCCATTCAAAAAACAAAAAGATTATTCAGAGTATTTTCAATCGAGCGTAAATCCAACCTGCAATTAAAAACTTACTTTTATAAAAAGAAAAAAAAAGAAGAAGATAGTTACAATACGGGTTGAGCATCCAATAAATCAAAAAATAGTTCAAAGATTCAAATTTTTTTCCTTTATTACTCTTCAGTTAATCCAGAAACACTGATAATAATAATAATGGTAAAACCATAGGGTAACTGGCAAACATCCGTGTCTCAATTCTGGAAAAAACAAAATTAGTAAAAAAAGAGAATGGTTGACCTGTAACGTAGAGGGTGGAAAGGGAAAGAAAATTTGTGGGCATTGGAAGCGGAGCCCGGTGAAGGGTTAGGAGAGAAGAGAAGAGAGGTAGATGTGGAGAGGCATGAGTGTGCCATTTTTTCAGCTTTGTGTAAAGTGAGAGCTAGATGGAAGCCCCTTTGAGTTAGCTAAGTGTTATTAGCGCCTTTATCCTATAAAAGTTTAGGGCTCGAGGAGGACGATGCTGCGGTAGATGGAATTCAATTGGTAGAGTGTGTTCTAGAGGAGAGAGATGTTTCTCCTTGGTCGTTGGTGGCGGATGAAAAAATTAAAAAAGAAAGGATTTTTCTTGCAGGTGTGCAAATGAGGGAAGTTTTTACCTTTTTTCCTCTCTCAAGTTTTCTTCTGTTTTGCTGGAAGTCCAACCCCAGCAGTCCCCATATATCATAATAATAATAATAATAATAACAATAACAATAACAATAACAATTATTCTAATATAAAACTAAATTCTGTATAAATCAAAATATTTTTTAAGTAAAGAAAGATTCGTAACTCAAATCATGTAAAAATTTATAATAAATGATAAATGAAAAGGAAATTCTTAAATAAGCTTCAATGTATAAAAATTAAAAAAAAAAAAAACATGAAAATGTTTTAGTATAAACCCAGATGAAACTAATAACGTTACTATGTTACTATGAGATGATAACAAATTTATAAATAAAATAAAAAATAAATATTAACAATAAAATGGTACTAATTAGGTTCATGTAAGAATGATATCAAAAAATTTGAATTTTTAACCTTAAATTATTAATTAACTAGTTTTACGCTAATTTGTATAAATCTCAATATAATTGTTAAATTAAATTAAAATTTTATAGAAAATCCCTTAACATATTATTGTATCGTTGATAAATTTTAAATAATCGGTATTCGGGAAAGCCACAAATTTTAAATAATCGGTATTCGGGAAAGCCACAAGAAACTGTTAGCAATTGAATAGAAAAGTAAAATAGAAATTCATTAATGATATGTTTATAAATAAAATGAAAGATTGAGAAATTCAATTCTTCTTCCTCTGTATCAGTGGCGGAGGCGGGGTGCTAGTAGGGACCCGGCCCTTACAAGAAAAATTTTCTCAGCTTTTCTCTTAGCTCTCATTTAATACATATTTCAATAAAATAAATATTTTTAAAATGATTCTTTTAATTTGTTTTTCTCAAAAAAAATTTCTTGCTCCGCCCCTGCTCTGTATACTGTTGGCCAGGATTTTTAAAGAGAGGGAAGAGGAGAAAATAGAAATCGGAGAGTTGATCTCAGGATGATTCAAGAGTTAAGGCTTCAATTAAAGAGTAGGTGCGAATTTAAGTGCATTGACTTAATAAATAAATAAAAGAGAATCAAGAAAGAGAAAGAGAAAACAAGAGAGAGAAGCAGCAGCAAAAAAGACAAAAAAAAAAAAAAGAAGAGGAAGAGCAAAAACATTTCAACAATTTAGCATTTAAAATTCATTTTATTATCGCCTAAGAGGTTTTAAACCTAACTCTATAAATTCAATTGAAAACAAAAGGGATTGATATCAAATTTATGAATTTTAGCTTAGGGCTCATTATAGAAATTTGAGGAAAATATAAAATTTGTTGTGATGATAGAGATTAGAATAGAGTAGATTATAATAGAAGGGAAATTAAAAAGAAATCATGAAGAAAAAATCATATGGTTCAATAGAATCTATAGAGTTGACCAAGAGGGAACAAATTAATATATGATGGAATTGTGTTAGATTAATGTATAAATTTATGTGGAAGATGATTATAAATAAAATTAATTATGTTGTATTAAATGATTGAATTTTATATTATTACGAGTTACAATTCTTGAGGAAGATTATTTAATGTAAAAGTAAATTGTTGTATTGTGTTTGATTTCTCATGTAAGGAAATATTTTTTTATTAAGAATTGAAAATAAATCATGGTATTGAAAGAGATTGTGGCTTTGATGATTAAGGGAAAGAAAATGAAAAATATCAGATTTTATGAATTTTTTAATCATCATGAAATTGTTTTGTAAAAAATTATTAATGATGATTCAAAATTCAAGTGAAATTCTTATATTAGTTTAAGATGTTATAAAATTGTTATATAGGAAAGCCCAAAGATCTATTTAATATTAGAGGATTGCATCTAAAGCACATGCATAAGATAGGTGTTCTACACTTGAACACTTTTAGGAATTTATAGATTTATTGGCTAAATTTTATTAAATATGTTTCATTTCTTGTAAATGTAAATTATGTTTTAAAAAAATATTTCATACTAATTGGGGCTGGTGGTATCTGTATCTAGATGATTATGATATTTGTTTAGATTAATTGAAGCTAGTGATATTTGTGACTAGACAATTATAATATTTAATTAAACTAGCTGAAACTAATGACATCTGTGTTTAAATAATCAAACAACTGAGATAGTATATAAAACTAGCTAAAGATAGTGACATCTATATTCATGCAATTAATATAATATATTAAATTAAGAGAAGCTAGTGACATCTATTTGACAAATAATTAAGACATTTATTTTTATATGTTTTCAAGAATAAATATATAAACTGTAAAATTCTCAAAGTTGATTGTAAGAGAAATTAAATAATGAATTTGTGTTTAAATTTATTCAAATTATTGTTTAAATCTTTTAATTTAATGAATGATTTAAATTATCAGGTCTTCACATATCCGAGTGGAGCAATATATATATTTAATGTCCTTTTTGTCTTTACTAATAGAACCTTTTGAAATATATTTATTAATGTATTTTAGTTGTACTTAGGATGAAATGAAAAAATTTAAAAGTAATTTAATCTCATTTTTGTTTGATTAAGATAGAAGTTTAACTATGTTAGTAAGTCTTTAATTATTATATTATATGTATTTCCTTTAATTATTTCATTTCTTTAAATTACATGAAGGTGTGTGATAATCTAATATAATTCAATTTTAAAATCCTACTATATTGTCTTTTTTTTATTATGGTAACGTTAATGAAAAGAATATGTGGTTGACTTGGTTAAATAAAAAAGATAAGGTCTAAAAAGGGTGGATTGTGCTCCAAATATATTGTAATTTGGATTGTGCTTGAGAATGTATTGTATTATAGGTTATAATATTGATAACTTGATATCTTGAATTTACGGGGAAACTTTGTTAAAATTTTGGTAGAAAATACATTTGAAAAAAATTATCTTGTTTTTAACATTATTAAAAAAGAAATTAATTAGAAATTGCATCTAAAAATTGAAGATGTTACAGATGTACTGGATTCAATAAGTTCACTTTATTAAATCATGTGATAATAAAAAGATAATTGTGATAAATTATTTAAATTAAACAAAAAAAAATCATTCATGATAACACTTGCTAATATTTTGGAATGATTTCCAATAACCTCACTTAATAGTAAAAAGTAAAAATTAAATGTAATTTAATAAAATAACATTTGAGATACATTTGTAATTAATCTAAGGATATAAAAAAAAATATACCAATCAACAAAACATTAGAGAACAAAACTAAAAAAAATAATATTAATTTTTTAAAAAAATAAAAAAATAATTTTAGTCAACTCAAGTTAACTAACCTTACATGCAATTCGAGTCATAAAAACAATGAACGATGAAATATCCCAATAAAGAGTAAATTGAAAAAAAAAATCATTAAGATCAATTCTGAACTAATTTAATGTTAAATAAAAAAATTAAAAAAAAATTCAATTAAAAAAAAAAAAGAAGAAAAAACCTAAGTCTACTAGGTTAGCCTACCAAATCCACGACTTGAGTTGTGAAAACAGAATAACCTGATAGAAAATCTTATCCCCAACCAACAAAATATAGAAAAAAATTTAACAAAAAATCAATTAACAAAAAAAAGCTAAAAAATAATTCAAGTAAACACAAGCGAACTCATATATGATCTAAAATATGAAACTAAATAACTTCATAGAAAAAACTAAAAATATTATGAAATTATATTCTCAACCAAATCAATATTGAAGTATGAAATTAAAAATAAATATTGCTAAAAATACCAACAAAAGGAATCAAGAAAAAATTCGATGTAAAAATATTGTTTGTTTCACTTTGCTTTTTTAGAGAGTTAGGCACAAAATCAGAAGTGGGAGACAAAAAGAGAGGAAAAAAAAAAGAATAATTTGTCAGAAATTATCTATCAACATGGCTTATTGGTGAAAAAAGCTCACTAAGATGATTCCAACAATATCAAGAAATGATACATTTAAAAGGGGTTGGTGGGTATCACACCTGCCATCAAAATACAACAACCTCCTTTACATGCTGGTGCATGTAATATACGTGTTAATAATTTTTTTATTATTTTTATTTAAATCAACATTTGATTTGACAAGTTTCTAATTTAATCTCTAAAGTTTTAATTATTTTAAATTAATAAAATTAAATCTTGTTTTTGTCAATTTTTTTTTTCTCAACACCACAGTAGTTTCATGTTAAGTAAACTATTGGGTTCAATCTTAAATCAACTTAATATGAAAATAATAAAACAAATTAAGTTAGATAAAAAAGAAAGAAAACATTGCTTTAAATGTTATGCCATGTAACAAAAGGAAGAGGTTTTTTTAGTGTTCCTCGATAAGAACTTATCTTGGAAGAGAACTATCAAATCTTTTTTTTTTTTTTGTTTCAGAAAAATTTACCTAAGACTAATAATAAAAAAAGATAAAATATTCACTTGAAATTTACTAAAAACATAAAACAGAATATTTTTTTAGAAAATTTTAACTTCCTATTAGTTAAGACCCACTTAAAAAAAACATACAAAAAAAAAATTCATAACCCATAAAAAAAAAAAAAACATCTCCATTTAAAATTTCTTTTCTATAATATAATAAAATAATCTCTCCTAAAAATAGAATCGCATTAGTTAGCGATCGCCATTAAAATTCTCCTTTTCTTTGGGAGGAAGAAATTTCTCTCTACTCCACTTGCGTTGGAAGGACTTCACCAACTCACCATCAAATGGGCCACGGAAAATCCACTTGGTTTAACAAAAGAATATTTCGCCCTCAAGTAGTGGGACTTGAAAAGGTAAGAGGAATTAATCAGTAACATCAATTTCATTATACTGAACGCCCTGAGTAGCATCGCCCCCTTTCAATTGAAGACATTTCTATTAATCAATCCTTAAGCTATAGATGACAGCAGATGAACCACACATCTGTATAATCATCCCTCTATACTGGAAAAAAAATGCCCCCTTGTTATGTATTGACATGAGCTGTGCAGAAACTTCTTTTAGCATCAGCAGTTGGTTTCAGGATGCCTCTTGCTGCATTGCCTTGTAGCACTGTAGACTGCAAAGCGGGAGCTTTGATTTGGAATCTCGATACTTGTACGGGTTAGAACAAGAAGGGCCTGCGCACTTCTCTCTTGGGGGAGGATAGCTGCATATGCAGAGAGAAAACTATCAGTAAACTATTGTTGACATAAGTTTGACCTGGCAATTTGGTGTTTTAGCATGAATTTTAAATTTGCAGAAGAAAATAAAACCTGCAGGGTTTAGAGTCGAAAATACTAGGGAGACCCATATCCTTGGGAAATGTCACAACAGTCCCTGTAGGACCCATGACCCATCTGATGGTGCTCGACATCTGGGCGTTGACAGCCTTCTCCTGAACATGAAAATGTGAGAAATTTTATTGCAGCTTATATCAAGACAAAGCAGGAAGTTTGCCAGACAACAGATAATACCTGTGCCAATTCTTCCAGACGCTTCTTCATTTTCTCTTCTCGCTTTTTCCGGCTGGAATCTTGACCAAGAATTTTTCTTATAGCCTCAGCCTACAAAATCAACCCCCCCAAAAAATAAATGCTTGTTTACCTCTGTGGATCTCTCATGTGCATATGGAATACAACTGCATAAACACAAACAAACCTCAGATTCCCTCGCAGCCTTCTCAACTTGCAATCTCCGCCTCTGAGCTGCCTCAGCTTTCTTTAATTGCTGCTCGACTTCGGTAAGTTTCTCCTTTTGCTCTGGAATGAACAAAAATGAGAAACACAAGGGAAAAGACTGCAATTAATTATGAAACTAGAGTTCTAACGGAGAAAAAAACGTGTGAAGTGATTAATTCTCACTTTTTGATGGTGCAGGTGGTAATCCATTTGGAAACTCAATTAAGTTAGTATCAGGAACAGAAGAGCCATCTTTGCTTGACTGAAGAGCCTGTTGACGCTTGGTTAAAGTCATCTCCCTCTTACCATCTGTCAATGACTCAATAGATTCCCTTTTCTGCTTCTTCTTACTACCTTCAAAATCACAATTAGATAATGGTTCTTCTTCCTCATTATCTTCGTCCTCTGATGCTTGGTCTGATCTGGATATTTTCTTCCCATCTTTAACCAGCCTTGAAGCACCATTGCTTTCCAAGGTAGAAAGTTTCTGTTGCTTCCTACTTGATTCGTCATCCTCATTGCCATCATCTTCCTTATGTCTTGTTGGGACTTTTGACTTGAGTTTCTCTAGGTACCGGATCTCATCATCCTCATTATCATCACCATCCAGTACACGCCTCTTGGGGGCCCGCTTGCTCTTACGAACTGGTTCAGGCCTATCACCTTGTTTCCCAGCAGTATTTTTGCTGGTCCCCACTGAACAATCCTCTTTTCCAAGACTAAAACCTCCACCAGAGAATTCCTTCCAGGGGACTCCTTGCAAACCAGGCCTCTTTCCTGAAACAAAATGATCCTCTAAATTCCCCTGCAATTGAACAATTTAAAATGGTGAGATTACAAGGGATTCTGACCTTAATCAATAATGAGAATACAGATAATACACATTAAGGAGGTTGTTATTATTTCATAGAAGCAAACATAAAGGGTGCCGAAAGAACCCCACATACAAATCTATGTGCACAAGCAGAAAATTGGCACTAATAACTAATCCAACGAATGCAAGTACCGATCAAGATTTGTTCAAGTTACCAAGCGAGTAGTTCTATAAAGAAATGCAAACTCCACGTGGAAGTTCTTCATCTTATATGCCTTTAAAAAACAATAGAAACATTCCAGCATGCTATTACAGGTTCGGTAATTCACTAATTTGTAAGTTAAGAATAAACATATGAACTTAAATTAGAACCGCAGAAACAGAAGAATCTTCAGGTGCGCAGTTAGGAGGTATGCACTTTTCCTAAGGTTATATAATAAATAAGATGATTGAAATTTAAATTGTTATTCAGTCAAAGTGTATATACAAAAAAAATGCAATGCATGAATATGCATGCAACAATTAAGAGGCTACAATATTTCACTCGGGTCAAAATGACAACAGTACCTGAAGACTAAGTTTCTGCCTTAACCTGGAAGTATCTGAGAATCGAGGATTTTCTGTAGAAGACACACCATTAGTTTTTGAGTTCAGATTAATTGTCCGTGCCACACCACCAACCTTACGCTTCACCTTTTTAACCTTGTTTTCGTTTCCTAAAGCATCTAAACTCACTCCAGACTGCTCTGAACTCCAACTTCCACCATTCCTTCCACTGCACATATTTGCAGTTCTAGACTCCACATCCATGCATTCCTTCAAGTTGCTTGCGCTTCTCCAATTTGCAGGGGAAAGAACACCTTCACTAAAACGTTTATTGTTAATCACACTTTTCCCTGAGTTACTGTTATAAATCGCATTTTTGCTTTCAGTCCTAGCAGCTGGAAAAACCCTGGAGACAGATTGATTAAGATTGAATTCTTTCCTCTTAGAATTGTCAGCATTCTTATAGCCAGAACCCTTGTTCCCGTCATCTGATGGTGGTGATAGCGATAATGATGAATAATCATGATTGTCTGTAAATGTCTGGGAATCCTTAGGCCTGCGAGAAATATGACTCCTCTTCTTTCTTATAGCACTTCCCATGGTATCAAACTGCGCAAGACCCAAAACTTCCATATGGTGAAAAATTATCCAGTCCTTTGCTGCTTCACTCAGATAATAAGATAGAGCAAAGTCAAAGCAAGCAACAATTCCAAAGATGGTTTGTTAACCCTACATCAAAGACATACAAAAGCCAAAGAAATTATATTGGATAAACCCTGAAAACGAACTAACACGTATATTAATTTCACATTGCATTAGAATAACCATGAGAATGAAGAACCGATACAAGAGGGAATAGAAGTGTAAAGCATTCAACGCACAGAATCCAGGGAATTCATTACAAAACGAAAGATACAATAATACATCATGGAACTAAAGCCAAATAAAGTAAGCAGAATTCAAAGATAGAATGGAAAAACCACACCCATTACTGGCAACGACACAGTCTGGTTACATCAAGCTCAACAATGCAAACAGCAAAGAACCCAAAACCCAGTAACATAAAAGCTCAGAAGATAAGCAGAAACCAGATAAAGTACCAAATAACTCAATAATGGAAACTCCATTAGAAAAATTGTACAAAATTTAACCATATAGGAAATCAAAACCTAGCAAATTGAAAACCTGAACGAATTGGTGTGACATCAAACCAAGCGAAAGGACCCATCAATAAAAACAGTCGATGCCATAGCAGCGGCTGAACCCGTATCAATCAAAGAAAACGCCCAGTTGTAAACCAAAAGGAACCCCAAATGACAACACTAAACTCAATTCTCGTGAATCCTAACCAGAGGCTAAAAACATTAAAAAATATCACAATCAATCAATCAAAACAAAATACGCAGAAAAACACAAAATACAACCATGCATTGATCGGTCAACACAAACAAATAAAAACCCATAAAAGAGAAGAGAACAAAGACCCTTACCGGAGAAGAAAGGAGTCGCCGAGAGAAAAAAGCGAAGAGAAGAGAAGAGAAGACCAGAATAAAAAAAGGGAGAGAAGAGAGATATAAAAGAGGTAGAAAGATTTGGTGGTCGTTGGTTAAGGTTATAATAAGTTTAGAGAGAAAAGGAAAACTAGGGCTCGAGAAAGAAGAATGAGAGAGGTAACGTATTAGAGAAGGACTAGGACTAGTAATAACCGCCTTCTTGTTCTCCATTTTTTGGCTATTGCCACACCACCCGCCCGCACTCTGTTCTCTTTTGGGGTGATTTTAGCCCAAGCCCTCTTTCGCTGTAGTTGTTGGTGGTGTTGGTGTTTTTGAATCGGTCGCTTGACTCGGTTGATCCAAATGGACGAGGGATATACGCAAGTTCTCTCTCCCTTCTCCCCCTTTCTGTCTCTCTCGTGTCTTTCCTTTATTTCCCTCCTCTCCTACCGCGGTAATTCCACTGCAAGTTCATGCGCAGGTTAAGGCCCTGCGCACCGCACCCGCATGTGTACACGTTTTTGTCACGTGGCTGGTATTAATGGCACCTCCTCCTCCCTCTTCTTCTTCTTCTTTTATATAATTTTTTTATATGAGCAATATATTCTCTCTCTTTTATGTATACAAGCATTTTTAACAATATAAAAAATAAATTTTTTTTTTTTTATATTTTCATATTTATTTAATATCATAAATTTAATTCTTATTATACATCTAACATAAATATTTTTTTATTAAAGACATAACTTTTTCATATAAGTTTTAATCTGAATAAACTAAAATTAATATTCTATAATTAAATTTTCAAAAATATAAAATATTAAGATGAATATTATAAATTTTGATTTTGGTTTTTTATGAAAAATAGTTGTAATTCTTTTTTTAAGAAAAAAATATTTTCGTTTTCAATGAACAAACAAATTTTTTAATTTTCATTGGAAAAGAGGGGAAAAAAATATTTTACACCCTGATATTTTCTGGTTTTTGGTTTTGAAAAATATAAAAACCGGAAACAAGCTCTCTACACCACATCGGTTCTTACACCACTCTCTCACGAGCGTTGAGCTACAATCACGTCCGACAGCTGGTTAAGATTGGATCCAATATCCTACGGGGTGGCTCGAGCCTCGTACTTGTCTAAGATGCTGTGGGTCCGACTTGAAACCAAGTCGAAGACACCAACTTCGTGATCTTATTCAAGACTTGTGGTCTGCTGCACTGCGATCGAGGCTGACTGAATAAGGATTAGGTTCATAACTGCCCACGTTCAATAATGCATTTTCTTATAGCAGGAGTGCCAAGGACATTTGAATTTTTTACTAGATACTGTATTATTATTATTAAAAAAATAAAAAATTTGGGAAATCACTAGCTACTTTATTTGTGATTTGTTATGCACCGGGTATTTTTTTAATAAAAAAATAAATATGTTAAATTTTTAGAAATATTTTTTTACATAAAAATTTTAAATGTAGTCCTATCTAATTAATATAAATAAATAGAAAAAAATTATAAATGATAACTAAAAATAAAATTAAAAAATCAAGAAATAGATGTACATCAAGATATTTGATCTTGCAACACAAATTATTCATCTGGTTGTCTTTCATGTATTTTTTAATAAATAATTTTTTTATTAAATCAAATGATAATAGAAACACACAAACACATAAAACTAATTAAAAAAATAAAAGAAAATGTTTTTTATTCAAATGTGCACATGTTAGAAATATTATCTAAAAATAAATATTTTATTTTAAAAAAAATTCATAAATAAATCAAAATAATTTTTTTATAAATTACATACATACAAAATAATAATAATAATAATAATAAGAAACTCTATTTATAAAAGGATAAACAAGCAAAATAAAAATAAAATAATAGAGGGGTATTAATTGAAATATAATTTTTTTTTAAAATAAAAAAATATGAACTTATAAAAAAAAAAAAAGATCAGGCATTACTAGTCCTAGTAAGTCAGACAAGCACATCTAACCCATTTAGTAAAACTCACATATTGGCCCTAAATGTTTTTTAATTAATGGCCCCAAATATTTAAAAAAAAATATTTCAGACAACACATCGTTTGATTTTTTCAAATTTTGGCCATTATAGGGCTCATAAAATCTGGTTTTTTTTTTTTTTGCTTAGAAACTCATTTTTCAACTTTTTTTTCTTTTATCTAAAACACCTAGAAAAGAGCCTATAAACCTCAATAAACCTTTAGACGACCTTAAAAACTAAAAAAACCATATAAAAATCCAAAATAAAAAATCTTCTTAAGTTTAGATATGGTTTTTTATGTAAAATTTCAAGGTGAAAAACATCTATGTAGGACTTTCCTAACCATATGGGACATATTGACACCAAGATTAATCATTTTAGTAGTTAAAATTGATGTCAACACTAATTATTTTTTTATACTATTGAAATTTGATGATCTTTCTCTCTTCTCTTCCAAACCAAAAACTAAAAAATAACAAAAATAAAATTTTTTTATCAAAATTGAATTGCAAAATCATTGAGGTACCTAAGAGGTATAATCTAAAAAATTTTAAAGACTAAATTAAATTGTTTGTGAGAACTTAAAAATCATCACCCATTTAAAGCATCTTTTGTATTTTAGTCCCTTGTCTTTCAATTTTTATCCTTAGTCAATAATTTTTATTTAATTATTTATTAATTTAGCCTAAAAAAGATGCAATCGCACATAAAAAAACATTTGAGGATCAAAATAAAAAAAAATAAAAATTTTAAACAACAAGTCCACTAAAGAAATATGAGAACGTGAATAGAGTTTTTATGCATGGTGTTCTACCCATAATATTTGTAATTTTATTAATTATTCACTTAGGCATAAAATTATTGTAGATTGTAAATATGTAAAAGAGCTAAAAGGAACCTAAGCAAGGCGACCCTAGGTAATACCCATATTTAGAAAGATTTCTAAAGGGTGGAGAGGAACCCAAAAAGGGTGAATCCTGACGATGCTTATATTTAGAAAAAATCTCTAAAGAGCTAAGGGAAACCCAAAGAAGATGACCCCTGATTATACCCATACTTAGAAAGATTTATAAAGGGTGAAGGGGACAGATCCATGAAGAGTAGTTTTATTGTACTAGAAAAACCAAGTTCATCTATTAGAGAGTGGTCGCACTAAATGTGAGAGATATGTGACCTCTCTAGGATGAAATGAGGCATGAAAGCTCTTAATTGAAGAAATATCTTACTAAAAAGTAGGAGGTATATAACCTTGAAAGGCCTATAACCTTTTTTATGATGGCGTGAGGACTTGAGAGTCAATTAATAAAGAACTATCAATGGTGTGTGAAAATATTTAACTCCTCTATGATGCCATAAAACATGAGAGTCTCCTACTAAAGAGTGGTGCTAATTCAAGACTACATCAGAGAATAAAGATTCAAGATCAATCCTTAACGAATTAATGAGAGTCATTTAGTATCACCTGAAGAATATATCAGTCCAATATTGCACTAGAGAGTGGGGGATCCAAGATTACCCCCTGAAGACTTGGTGAGAGACCACTAGGCATCACCTGAAGAATGGATGATCTTGGATCAACCCATAGTGAATGTCTCTAGGCATCACTTCAAGAATGGGAGGTTCCAAATCAACCCTTGAAGAATTGGTAAGAGACCTCTAGACATCACCTAGAGAATTGAGGATTCAAGATCAACACTTGATAAATTGGTGAGAGGCCTTCTAGGCATTACCTGGAGAATGGGGGTTCTTAAATCAACCTCTAGTGAATTAGTAAGAGGTCCCATATGCATCACCTAGAGAATAGGCAATCCCAGATTAACCCCGGGTAATTATGGGGGTATTGCTCTAGGAAGATTAAATCAATTCCCTTTAAGGTGTGATTAGTATTTAAAAGTGCATTTTTATCATGGTTTTATATCATTATTTTGCACTTGAAGTATCAATAACTCCTTAACTAAAGCATGTTTTATAATAATATATATAATAATGTAAGATACCTTTAATTTGTGGTAAATATTCATTTTAAATACAGGCCTATCACATAAATGAAAGGATTGATTGATGAATTTAAGAACTAAAATTGAAAGGATAAAGAGATGGCCAAACTTAAAAAAGAGATGTCGGTGCAATCCAAACCGGAACACTATTCAGTAATTGGATCATATTTGAAGCTATAGATCTCAGATTTAGGTCTACTTTATATGGATAGAAAGGTAAGACATAGGCCTACAACTTTCATATGGAGCTCAAGATCTAAAAAGGCCATTTTCAAGTCCAAATTGGAGCAACAACAAAGAAGCCCGAATCTGTCCTCCAACCCGAGCACTGTTAGTATTTTGGCCATATTTAGAGTTCTAGAAGTCCAAATGACCTAAATGTTTTACACAAGAAAGCTGAGATAATTTCCTACAACTTTTATGTTTTCAAGTGGCTCCAATTTTGACATTATCAATGACATTTTGGGCAGAAAAGAGAAGATAAGGATTGTCACCAAGTCAAGAGTTGGTCACCCACTCATCAATTAGTCATCAAATCAATAGTTCCCAATTTTGGCCTATAAAATGAGGCATTTGCCATGTATTTGGGTATTTTAGTGTCCAGATCAAGATTATGCTCTTGTTTTCTCTCTTTGTATTTTTTGTAATGTTTATGCTTTGCTTTCCTTAATATCAAGTTTATGCCTTTCAATTCCTTTCCTTTGCTTTATTAACTCTTATCTTATTTATGTTCTTATTTTGTTTATTTATTTTTCTTTCTTTCATTATGTCTAGCTAAGTTTATTATGTCAAGGTGAAAAGGTTACACTAATGGTGTAAGAATAAGTATAGTGTAAACTTAATATGGACTTTAATGTTTGATACTAACATGTTTTGTATTTGTTATCTTGTTCACTCTTTAATACTTTGCTTGTTAAATGACTAATCTTGATTTATGTTGTATAACACTTGATACAACAAATGCTTGGCACTTTCATAGTTCATATTGTATGGTATAACCGACACCTGAGCTATGAAAGGAACTTGATTTGTTGTTAACATAAGTTATAATCATGAATGCTTGACGAGATTTACAAGTACTAGCATTAATCGAATAAGATGACTAATGTAATCATGTTAACAATCTATAATCTGATTGGAACGTCCTTTGTGTGTGGTTTTCAATTGAATAATAAGAGTTTATACTATACTTGTTTGACATACCATTAGTGGAACCTTTAACCTTGACATTTGTTATTATCATTGTTTAATCCTTACGTTAATCTTTCCATCTCAAAATTCTCATCAACTTCTTCTTTTTCTTCTATTATTATTATTATTATTACTACTATTATTATTATTACTACTACTACTACTACTACTATTATTATTATTATTGTAATTATTGTTATTGTTGTTATTACTATTATTGTTGTTGTTGTTGTTACTATTATCGTTTATAATTTGTACAATTAACCTCTCTGTGATTCGACCCCGGTCTTGCTGGGTTATTTATTACTTCGACACTCCTACATTTGGTAGAAGACAACAATCTTTTAGTCATGTCAAGCCCCTTCAAAGAGAGTAACTAGAAGCCTCCACCGGTGATAAAATATATATTAGAGATATATTATTTTTATTTTAAAAATAAACTTACATTCCTATTGAGGATTATGCATCTTAAGGTGATATAATTGATAGGTACAAGAGAGATTTTTAAGAGTAATATATCTTGGAAGTAGCGTTAAGGTGGTTGCTTTAATTGCCTTGATAACTTCAAATGAGTGATCTTTAGGATACATCGAATGACCATAGGACGATCCCTCAAGGTTCTTCCTTGAGCTTTCATTTTTACTAGGAGAATGATTTTATTTGGAAGGTTCTCGTTGTTCATGTAATAAGGAGAGCGCCCATGTTGTAGCAAATTAGCCTTTTCCACCCTTATGTGATTTTTCATGACTTGTTTCATCTTGAACAAACTTTTGTCTAGTAAAGCATAAATTTTTTTATATAAGGTGTATTCTCTTACCTCTCTTATTAATATCTCTAAAGCTACTGGCTCAAACGATTCTTTCACTTTGACCATCTCCTCGCTAAACCTTTTTAAATATTTCCATATAAACTCACTCTTGTTGGATAACACCAAATAATTTTATGGAGCTTTTCTTAATAAGTATGTTAGTGCTAAAGTGTGTCACCAGCTTAGTACATAGGTAATTGAATCCATCAATGGAGCTTGACTCTAAATTATTATACCATACACACGTAGACCCCTAAAAGGTTATAGAGAGGGTTTTGTACATTAAGTCATTATCTTAGATGACCAACTCTAAGCTACCGTGCATATTTTGTACATGTTTTTTTAGGTCAAGTAGGCTATCATAATTGTCCAGACTTATTTTTATGAAAATATAGTCTTTAGAGATTTGATTGTTCAATACTCGTTTGGATAAATGAAGAACCCTTCTACTGATAAGGGGCTGTGGTCATTCTTCTAAGTATGCTCATGTATAGATCTTTTCTTAGTATTTTATCTGTTAAACTATTAGGAGCCCAGGGTGTTTAACATGGAATGATGGTTATGATAATTGGTATCCATCTTATGATAACTAAAAAAAGGAAGTTAAGAGTACTGATTCTATACATGAATATTGAAATGGCATGGGTGACCCCTTAAAGAACTCTTAAAATTGTCATTATATTTCATCTTTCTTGAGTAGTCTAATCAACCATAGTGACTGGTGTAGCCGGTGGTTGTGTTGTTGAGGCGTTGCATCCTTTTAATGGTGTCAAGGCATATTAGGGTGGCAAGGTCTGATTTTAACCTTTAGTTGCCAACAATTTGAGTAAGGAGTTATACTTGATTGATGAGCTGTTAAAGGGCTGGCCTGCTGGAAATATAAGAAACAAGTTTTAGAAATTGATGATTTTTTTATCAGTTCCCATAAACAACGCCAATTGATGAGTCTTAAAATCCAAAATGTTTAGGAATAAGGTTAATATGTTGGATAATTGATTAATCTTTTAGTTCAAGTAATCTGATCCATTCTCCATGGTCAATGTATCTGGTGACTTGATATAGAAAACCTAAAAGGTTGGTAAATGGTAGCAGTTAATGCTTGGTAAGCCAGGTGATAAGTAAATATAAATAGTAGAAAACAATGCTTAGTAAGTCAAATAACCAATAGCAATAAAAAGACCTATTTGATAGACATAATGACTCTTCAATGGTAAAATCATTAACTTTGTAGAGAGATAAACTCTGAAAATATACATGTTACAAATATTAAGAATGAAGAGATTGTGTACCTTTTTTTTATAGGTCTCACAATGTATTTATAACTCATGAATCTTGTTATTTTGTTGAGAGGAGAGATTGAAGTGTAATTTTATTTTTATGATATTTTGAGTTATATTCTATATAAAATAATACATATTGAATTGATATAAAATACTGAAGGACTCACGTGTGATCCAAAAAAAATTTATTGGCCAGTAATGGGCTTAACTAAAGTGCTTGAGCTCATTATAGGTAAAAGTGGATTCAGACACACTTCCTGAATTCAAATATGCTGGGCTTGGGGGTGACAATCCAAGTTCACGAGGGTCCTAAGGTGTATGTACAACACTAGCTGGACATGCACCTACTAAATTGAATGGGCGTACATGCATTTACAGATGCCTAGTGCATTGCATAGCACACATACATGGAAGATGGGCTCCGACTACTTGCTCAAGCCCATGTTCCTGGTGCGTAGGCTTGAGCTATTATGCTCGAGCTAATATTTCTTTAATTTTTTTAAGATAATTTTTTAAAATTTATTTTAAAGAACTTTTTAAATTTATTTTATTTGGATGCATTCAATATAAATCAAGAAAGAGACAAATTTCAACAAAATAAATTTCAACTATGTTATCTTGTAATCCTCCAAAAAGGTTAACTATTAAGCTCGTTCATGAAAGGGTAAATTTGTTTTTTTATAAATACAATGAGCTCTTATTATTACCATTAAATGTGATATAGGTTTGTAATTACATTTTAAAAAAGAGTATTTTTTAACATTTTTTATTTATTCTACAATATTTTTCCATGAAAAGTAAGGAAAAATATTTATTAAATTCAAGAATTTCAAATGTTTGGGTTAAATTGAAAATTATAAAATAAATGATCATAAAATATTAGGTGAATATGAAAAACAATTATATTGATGTTTTTAGAAGATTAAAGAGTTAAAAATACGTGTTTTGAAGAGAACAATTTTCACATTTAGTTAATAAACACGTTTTCTTTAATTTTCTAGTTCTTAAAATTAAAAAAAAAAACTGAAAAGTTTTCAACAATTAAAATTTATTGGTTTCAAAATATACCTTAGACATGCATGAACGCAATGAGAAAGCAAGCCAAGAAATTACAAGTCCAAACATAATTGTGTTTGGCCTCCCTCTTAAATCCATTAATTTAAATCCAAGAAATTCAAAATATCTCAGAGCACGTATTTACAATGAAAGATGTGACTCTACTCCTTTTCTTACTACTTGGCCTGTACAGCTCGTCATTTAATGCTTTAGCTATCTGTGATCTTTTGCTTCCTATATTAGTGAGTATCTTGCACCAGTTTCCTCTTCGTTATTCTCATATATCAACAGAGTAAGTCTTGTGCCTTGTAACGTTTTCAACAATCAAGGAACACCCTCAGTATTGGAAAATTAATCCGCCGTGAAACAAAAAAAAGAGAATCCAACGAAAAATCAAAAAATTAATAAGAAAAGGAATTTTCTTGGATTGTCAGAAGTTAAAAGACGGAAAAGTTGCAGGTATCAGTACGAAATCGGAGAAATCGATGCATAAGAACTCGATGAAATTAATGCATGCTTCCTCACGATACTATCCAATATTCTATATATCCTATATATATATATGGCAAGACAACAAAAACAAAAGATTCTCCCTCCAATATGATGATAACATGGGCTTTCTAAATTATTGTAACTCCTGGGACCAATGTAGAAATCGATATGCTAATGCTACCAAGCTTATCCCAGCGATCATTAATCCCCGCCAAAGCAGAAGCAATTTCATCATGCTCAGTGAAGGCATCCTTGCATGTTTCAGCGTATCTGATGTGCCGTGTATGATTTAAAAATTGATAATAATGAATATGATAAAAATAGATGAAAAATAGGTTTGGTTGTGTTGTTTTTTTGTTTTTGTGTTTAGACTGAATTATAGTAATTTTAAAGTAAATAAATTAAAGGATATACTAAAATGATACTTTGATAAGTTGATCTGAATGCTACAAAAATCAATCTAGAATTTTGATGTCATACTCTTTGTGATTGAAGAATGTTAAGTCAGGTAGGATTTTTCACAAATTAATTTGAAAGAATAACTCTTAATTCTCTAAATTAAATTCAAATCCTAGCCGAAAATTCTTTATTACATATTCTGATGCCATATTTATAATTGGAACATTCCTCTATAGTTAGTAAAATTCAACATGACAGAAATCAAGCTCAAAAATTGAACTTTGACAAAGTAATTAGACAAATTAAACTAGTACACATTTGCTGATTTTAATTGAAATATAAACAGACCAAATTTAAAATGGTTATAACTTCTTGCACAAAAGTCCAATGTAATAATGGTTGGACAATTTGGAAAGATCACGTTCTGAACTTGAAATCCACCTAGATTAGTCTTGTTTTCACATGCAATGGATGATTTTAAATTCAAGTTCAAATTCATCTAGTAAATAACATCAATTCCTTAATTTATTTGTATTATCAACTCAAATTTAAGTAGTCCACCATCAAAAAAACTATTAAGGGCTATTCTCATCTCTAAGTTTCAATTGTAGACAAATAAATATCTTTGAACTAATTTCAAACTGATTGCTAATTTTTAATTCTAATACAACTTCAATCATATTTAACATGTTAATGTTTTTTATAGTTATTTCGCTCTTACTTTTATCATTGAACTATCTGAATCCTCTTGTATATATTAAATTTTACTTTACAAGATAAATTAAATCAATATCCTGTAACGCCGTTAAGCAATTGAACCAGACTGTCCATATCGTTAGAGGAAATTGCAGTCAAAGCTTGATCGAGGTCGATAATTCCAAGGTCAAATACGTCTAGGCATACACCAAGGCAGTCCTTAACCACACCGTCTGTAGAAGGATCATTACTTAGTTTCGTGGCCATTGCTGTTGCTTGCTCATAGCCTTTGTCGAGAGTATGTATTCCCATTGTAAGGACTGAAAGTGGTTCGATAGCACCGGTTAGAGAAGGGCCAAAGATGGCAAGACATTCTGCTTGGTGATCGGTCACGCCACATACATATTTTCTTCAGCGCGGCATTGTTGGATGGTGATGGCAATACGGAAGAAGAATGCGGTGGGTAATCAGGTAATGATGGGTAAGAAACCGGTGATTGTAATGGGGAGGAAACTGGCGGTAGGGATTGCATGAACGCTGAAGATGCGACATGCAAGTCCATTCCTGGGGGACCATGGCTATCGTCATTGCTGGCATTGCGAGGGATGCAAATGGCCTAAAGATAAGAACAAGAGAAGAGGAGAGGAGATATGGAGGAGGAGGAGAATAGCTAGACTTGTTGAGCTCCATAACCTTGAATCTCTTGACAGAGAGAAGAAATGGAGAGACAAGATTAAATAAAAGTGATTGGACAATGGGACATATCAAGTATTTATGGGATCTCTAGGGGGGTGAAAAGGTTGATCCCAAAAAATAGGATTGCGGGCAGATTTTGCAAATACTCTAAACTACTCTGGACTGTCGGTTTTGCATCTATGTTCTGGAAATCAACACATCAACGATGGCCAGCTTAATTGGTTTTCCAGGAATAGTTTCATAGAGGGCATAGCGTCAAGGATAACAACAGGGAGCTTCATCCTTCTTTTTCCTTATTTCAACCTGAGGAAAAAAGATTGCCTGCTCTTCCTTGCGGTTTTCCAGCCAGGCCAGAAATTCGCGTTCTAACACGATGTCCAGCTCTTCCTTGTTCTATCCAGGCAGTAGCCAGAAATTGGCGTTCCAATTCATTTTCCATTAGAACCAAATTCATAAACGTTGCAGCTATCATCCACTTGGTCTGTGGTTGGACTTCAGACAACAGGTCTGTGGTTGGACCAATTTTCTTTCTCTTTGCTTTTATCTGTCGATATTCTTAAGGTCAAGGAATTCTACGACTTGAAGTTGCAGGGAAGCAGGTGGCCTCAACCACACGCAGGTCGCCTCATAACAAATTGATGAGATGATAAATACAACTACGAAGGCGGCGTAGGCTAAAAAGAAAAGGGGGTGGAATAATCTACGACCTGTCTCAGACTAGTGCAATTTATGGTATGACTTTTTTTTCCCTTCTTGGTGACATATCATATGATTCTTACCTCATTGGATCAAGAGCAATGACTCCATAAGCAATGTCCATAATATTCTTAGGTTATTAAGCGAATTTCGATCTCCAAGTGGCTTGATTTGATTGGTATGATGCAGAGAAAATCGATCAAATGAACTACCCCATATGAAATCCTATACTCATTTTTTGTTTGGTTCTTGGTGTATGAAAGAATTACTATTATTTCTCTATGGCCGGGAATTGTAGCTTGCTAGCCGATTTTTATTGTGATACAAACGGAAGCTAACAGCATATAAATTTTAACGAAGAAAAACGTTTTAGATGTGAAATTATAATTTTATTTTTTTGTTAATTTAGTGTATTATGTATATCTTTTCAAGAGATTTAGAAGACTTTTAGAATAGGCTAAAACCTACTACCTCTACAAGAAAACAATTTAAAGTCCGAAGATATTATAAAAATTAAAACAAAATCTAAAAATAAAAAATAAATTTAAAATATTTAGAAAAAATAATAAAATTAGCCCAAACAATAATTTTTTAATCTAATTCTGAGAGATCTATCGGTCTGATAAACAACATAATGGCTTTAAATGTGAAAACTGTTTGTGAAATTACTTAGAAAAGTTTAAACTTGATATAATAGTTGGATATTTTGTAATCATAATTTTAAGGTATTAACCTATTCTAGTATGATTAGTTTTCTTTTGGATCTAAATATATGCTACTAATTTATAAAAGTTATCTATTAACCTAACTGAGTTGCATTTTCATTTAAAAATATCAATTTTTTATTCAATACTTGAAATCTTTAGTTTTTACAAGTTAGATTGCATCATCTTGAATATAAACTATAAAGACATAATAGGGTAATTATGTTAAATATTAAGGGAAAGAAAATAAAAATATACATGAGTAAGCTAGTGCATTAGTGAAACTAATCATTAGTTACAATATCATGGTAATTATCTAATGGCTTAAAACTTTTAAAATGTTTTTATTTTTTTATTCATTTATATAGTAATATTACTAGATTATTGTTTATGTTATATTGTGGATTAGATCAATTTTTTAAAAGTAAAAAAATACTCATATTTCTTAGTAAAAGAAAATTAAACTATACGAGAATTGATTTAATATAGCCTAGTTGACTTAATAGATTTAAAGATAATTCAAATAATTGATAAAAATATAGTTTGACTTAAAAAATTATGATATTTTTTTTAAAATAAAACAGCATCATATTAGATCAACTTGTCAAATTTATTACTCGGGTCATGAAATCTTGATAACCCTATAAAAAACAAATATAAAAAAATTATTAAACTTAATTTGAGATCAACCTAATATTAAATGATAAAACTAAAAATAAAATTTAACTAAAAAAATAAGTTAAGTCAATATGTCAAACATAGGTCATAAAGACAAGATAATCTCATAAAAAGTAAATCAAAACAAATTATAAAACTCAATTCTTAATCAATCTAATATTTAAGGTTGAAGTTAAAAAGAAAAAAATCACATGATTCAACCAACCAAACCTGTGATCAGGATTAATAAGGATAACCTTATAGAATGTAAACTGAAAGAAATTATAAAGTCTAATTCTCAACTAACCTAATATTAAAAAATAAAATTAAACAAAAAATCAACAAAAATGACAAAAAGAAGTTGATACAATTGGCCTAACTTACAACTTGGGTCATATGATAACCTCATAGAAAGATAGAAAAAATATAAACCTCAATTCTCAATCAATCAAATTTTGAATGATTAAATTAAAAAAAAAAGACAAAAAAAATCAAAGTCAAAAATCTAAGTCAACCTAGATTTACTTGCAAAACATGGGTCAGAAAATTAAAATAATTTTATAGAAAGCAAATAAAAAATAATAAAAAATAGATAAAAAAATGAATCTAATCAACATAATTATCCCACAAAACTCGTGATTCAGATTATAAGACCAAAATAACTTCATAAAAAGAAAAATAAAAAAAATTATAAAGTCTGATTCTCAATAAACTTAATGTCAAATGATGAAATTGAATAAAGTATTAATTAAAAAATAGAAAAAAAATGACCCGAGTTAACACAACTAACTCTTAAAACTCACGACTTGGATCATGAAAATAGAATAATTCCTTAGAAAGCAAATTAAAATAAATTATGAAACTTTATACTTGGTAAACCCAATGTTAAAGGCTGAAATTTAAAAAAAAAATTGAAATTAAAAAAATCCTTAGAAATTTTGAGGACCAAAGTGAAAAGATACTTTTAATGTTCTTTACTATAATAAAAAGCCAAGGCTTTTAGTATATGTTTATATTTTCTAGTGACTTTAGAGATTTGAGGAAGGTGATTATGGAGAAACTTAATACTTACCGGGACTTACTCAAACAATACTATTATTTAATAATAATTATAGTTTGTGAAGGTAAGTAGTTGGCTTTATCCCATTAAATTTTACACATGTTTTATTTCGTATTTAATTTGCATGGTTTTACATGTATAATAACTAGACTAGTAATGAAGTTTTGTGTTGAAGTTTATAGTAGAGTTGTGCAAGACAATAGAAGATTGCGACCATAAAATATAAGACGAAACCATTTTGGTAGGAAGAAGTTAAAGAAGATCCGGGTGTCAAAATCATTCGCAAAATGGTTCTGTAAAAATCGATTGCGCCCTTGTTACACATATTGAAGGCAAGAATACCTTAAATCATCAGGTAGATCAATAAATCGATTGCGCACTTGTTATTAATATAAAGATCAAAGAGAAACATTTGGCCTAAATAATACAAGTGTCTCCTTCAATAACATAACTTAATGCTGCTGTTATTTGTGGGAAAGAGACGCTTGAGGCAGAGGAATAAAGAATGAAATGTTTAAAATTCCTATTTTGTGACCGGTGATGGAGTCCCACATTCATATAGCGTGTTAGTGAAACATGTATGCTTCTTAGTTCTTGCATGACATGGGATTTCTCGATTATTTTAACTCCTAGGAGCAATATAGTGATTTCCACGGTGATGCTAGCTAGCTTGTCCAATTCTGATCAATCTCCTGCAATGGCGATTCTTCACCTTGCTCGAGAAAGGCGTCCTGACATGTTTCCGGATATGATGCTACGGCACCAAGCATTTGAGTCAATCAGTCCATGTCGTGACATGAAATTGCAGTCAAAGCATCACTGAGGTCAGCGATTCCAGAGTCAAGAGACTCTAGGCATATGTCATGAGAGCCCCTGGTCATGGCTGATAAAGAGAGATCCTTGGTAGAGGAAATCAGTTGTAGTACAAGATGGAAATATGGAATTGAATGGTCGTGTAATTGGACTTGGTACAGAGCTTTTGATAGAGTCCAATTATAAAGTTTGGAGGACTTGTATGGAGTCCTATCTCCTTGGCGAAGATTTGTGGGAAGTTGTTAGGGGAGATGATACTGCAGCTCCCGAAAATAATGCTCAAAATGTTGATTCTCTTGAGCAGTGGACACAAAACAATGCTAAGGAAGAATTTGTCTTGAAAAGGTCAATCTCTCGTGCTTTGTTCGAGCATGTTCGCAAATCCGCAAGTGAAATTTGGCAAAGGTTGCTCAACAAAAAGGGTGAGGCAAGGCTGCAAATGCTTGAAAATGAGCCAGCAAAACACTACTCAAAGTAATCTTTCAATCACCCAATACTTCTTGAAAATGAAAACCTTGTGCTAAAAAATGTGTGGATTCTGAGAAAGGTGAGAAGTATTTGAATAAAGAAGATTGTTTCATTGCCAAAACAATAAAAATTGGTGCTTCTAATGATTTTGAAAAATAATGGATCGTGGACTCTGGTTGTGGTCACCATGTCACCGGGGACGCCTCCAAGTTCTCAAGTGTTCATTCCTTCGAAGGAAGTGATGGCATTGTCACGGAAAATAATTTAGTTAATCCTGTAGAAAAAGGAGGGTATTGTTGTTATCGATGATATCCAAAGTAATTATATTACTCTTGATAAACTGAAGCTGTGTAAAGAAAAATCTTTTCTCAGTGACTAATGTTGTAGATGCTTTAGCCCTCATGATGTGAAATTCTTGTGCAACATCAAAGTGTTAGAAGTTGATATTGTTCGTCCTGGAAAGAGAATGGATGATTTACATACGTTATCATCTTCTTCATCTTCTTATGCTGAGAAGATGTGTAGCCATCAAAATGCTTCTTTATGTCATACTCTTAGAAATCTTGATACGAGTAAACTGAGAGTTATGGCGCAGAAAAGTTACTAGGACTTCCCAATCTATCCAGCTTTGGTGGGGTGGAATTTGCAAGGGTTATCAAAATTAATCTCTCCCTACCAGTCCCTTTGAGCTGATTCGATCCAAGCTTGGACTTGTTTTGAAAAAATGTCTTTTAAGAGCCTAAATTAAAGATATATTTTTTTGAAGTTTCTGCTGTTTATGTTTTATAGTTTTCCTATGTTTAGCAGTTAAAGAGCCTTTTGGTTCTTGTAATAGTTCTTATCTGGATGATTTGTTCTAGTTTCCTGGAGCCAGGAGTATTTATTTTCTAGTGTGAGAATGTGTGGTGGTTCTTCTCATGTTCTGTCAGCTTGTTTTCTTTTTTTGTGGTCTTGGGATAGTGTGACTTAAGTCTCTCTACAGTTTTTCTTGCAGACTCGGCTGCTTGCTTAACTATTTTTGCATTTATGTATTACAGAGATCATCAGTCATCGCATCAAGAATTTCCAGGTTGGTTTTTCCAATAGTAGTTTCATAAGTGCAGAGCAGCTAAGGATGACAGCAAAGCTTTTCTTATGTTTTCCTTACCTCTAAATGATGTCTTGTTCTTCCTTTGCTGTGAACAAGATAGCCAGAAATTGGCTTCCGAGTTTTTTGCCACGGCCAAATTCACAAACGTCGGCTATCCCCACTTGGTTTGTGGTGGTTTCAGGTAACAAGATACTGATACAATCGCGCGCTTGCTCCTGGAAATAGATTTCTAATAGTATGCTCGGCTAGCTGGAGATTGGATTATTGCTTTGGGAAAAGAACATTTTCTTTCTGTTTGGTCTTGAAAGTATTTTTATGTTACCTTCTTGATAATCCATCCTTCTCTAGCCATCCAATTGGATCATAAGTAGAATAATGTAAGATCATTTCTGGGAATCTCTTAATGGAAAGCTAAGTTTTGCTTGTATCTTGATCTTTTATTTTCTCCCCCTACTTTTGTTTTCTTTGGCTACTGCCTGTGCACCCTCTTGTTTTTCCTCTTGATTATGTCATGTGTTGGTTTGAAATGATCAAGAAACGCAATCACCAATGCCATGAAGTATTGTCGAAGGCAACAAATTAAGTTGTTGCTTGCGAGTGTCCAGGTATTTCGAAGCTTCATTAAAGAAAGATAAAACACTAGAACTTTTTTTTTTTTCTTGGTGGGGGAGAGAGGGAGGAGATTCAATGAAGGTGAGGAAACGATCGGTACGAGATTTTTGCAGAAGATCAGGAAAGAATGTCGAGCAGCGCAATATTATTCTCAGTCAAAGAGGATTATTTTGAAACTATGAAGACATGTTAAAAGGCGTCATCACATTACTGATCGAATATTCCTCTACACAAAGCATGATATACATGACAGAACAACTAACGATTAATTTAACTCCATTGGAGAGATGTAGAAATGGCCAAGTTGATGCTAGCCAACTTATCCAGATGCTGATCCGTCTCTTTCAATGGTGATTCGAGGTCTGGTTGCTCGGCAAATGCTTCCTCACATGTGTCAGAATATGTCAAAGCGGCACTTAGCTTAGTGCTCAGCCTGCCTATGTCGTGAGCGGAAATTGCAGTCAAAGCGTCATTGAGAACAGCGATTCCATTATCAAAAGACTCAACGCATGTGTCAAGGGGGGCCTTAACCGCTGCTGTTGTAGAGAGATCGTTGAGTATTTTTGTGGCAACAGCCGTGGCCTCTTCAAAACTCTTTTGGAGAGCATGTATCCCGATTTTAAGGACTGAAATGGGATTGGTTTCGCCAGTTAGGGAAGGAGCAATGGTGGCAAGACATTCTGCTGGGTAACGGGTTACGTCACATATTTTCGTCAGTGCAGCATTGTTGGATAGTAATGGCAGTGTGGAGGATGAATGTGCTGGAGACTCAGGCGGTGGTGGGGAGGAAACTGGCGACGGAAATGGGGATCGAATGGTGGGGGAGACAACTGGAGGTGGCAATGGGGATCGGGTGGTTGCCTCAGATAAGAAAGACATGGCCGGCCCTAGGGCATCAGCAATCCCTGGAGCCTCAAAAATGGCCCCGGCCAAAAATGGGAGGAGAGAAGAGGAAATAAGGAGAAGGGTGAACTTGTTAAGCTCCATTACCTTCTCTTCTCTTGGAAATAGAGCAGAAATGGAGACACAATGTGAGGGCCGATGGGAGCAACGGGAAAGAAAGTATATATTTATGGGATCTTTATAGGGGGTGAATGGGTTGTCCAAGAAAATAGGATCACCATGCAAATTTTGCCAAAGCTCCAAGTTTGGTGTAACTATTTATGGACATATAATAGTGGCCACGTCCTGGCAACCCAGAAATTAGGGTTCCAATTTCTTTTCCCAAACCAAATGCAAAAGATCTGCAGCCATCGCCCACTTGGTTTTTGGTGGATTTCAGATAACAAGACAATAATTTGTCAACGCTAAATATATCAGAAGTGTGTTTTTGTTATTAGCTCCTTGTCTTTTCTCATAGACTATATTTTCAAGGGCAGGGATTTCGGTGGCCAAGGTTGCTAGGGAAGCAAGGGGAGGGAGGGTATGATATATCTAGCAAACAGTTGTCATGCAGCACACATGAGATAGTTAATCTACTCGCTGATTCATGAATAATTTTTTAAAAAAAATAGGAATTAAATACATAGTTTGTTTTTTGAAACCATGAAGACTAATTAAGTAGTTAGTTTTGTTAAACTACGGAAGTTAGCTATAGAAGAAGGGTTGAAGAAGATTCATAAATAAGAATCTATTATATACACAAAATTTCAACAGCCATGTAGAGTAGCCACGCTGCTTTTGGGGGGACTTGGCAGCGGTGGTTCTCCACAAGGCAAAACAAAAGGCAGCCACTCCACCAATCACAACTACAAAATCTATTCCAAAAAGAAATCCTACTAAATATTTCCTCACTTGGGGCTATCAGATTGCTTACAGATTGCTACCTTCGATATATTCATCGTCCTTCATGAAGATCTTCAGAGAAAACTGCTGTCCGGGAGATATGGTCGTTATCTAAGGCACTCAGGCCAGAGTATGGACCAGAAGAGAACATTGAGGATGTCCCATCAGATTCGAAGGTATTAGATGACTGCCTCAGGTTGGTCCGGGCATGGGAGGTTGACATGGAATCTTGATATTCCATTACACGCTGCACCATTTTAAGTGACTGTACTACTTCACCCATAGTCGGTCGCTGGCTTGCCTCAGAGGAAACACACGCTGCTGCAATTGTGCAGACTCGTATAAAATCTTCCTTGGGATATTTCCCTGCAAGCCTTGGATCAGCAAGCTCTTCTAGCTGGTCCTTGTCTCTCAGAATGGGCCTGGCCTGAAAGCGATAGAACAGAATTTGTTAGCCTATCCAGAATTTTAATAATTGTTACGTATCTTTTTGTATTGCCAGGTATCAGGATATGAATAGTATGATTTTGAAACTACACTTAAAACCTTGGTTTTGATAAAGCTGAAATTTAACGCTTTTTCAACACCATGGTTTTAGATGCAAACCGTGGTTTTGAAAATGTAATCACAAACGGAGCCGAAGCCAGAATTCTAATGATGGGCTGAGATGGTATGCTACTAACCCAAGTGACAAGGTTCTCTTGGCCGGATGGTTGTGACATATCTACAGGCATCCTTCCAGTCAGCAACTCGAGGAGGACAACTCCATAGCTATAAACATCACTTTTGACTAGTAGATGTCCGGTCATAGCATACTCAGGGGCTACATACCTATAGAGCAATAATACCATTTCATCTCAATAACAATTTGAGAAAACATATAATTAAGAAGAGAGGAATTCTGACAAACCCAAATGTTCCCATGACACGAGTGGAAAGATAATTTGCTCTGCCTTCAGGTGCCTGTTTGGCAAGTCCAAAATCAGAAACTTTCGCATGAAAGTTCTTCTCAAGCAATATATTTGATGCCTTGAAATCTCTGTGGATGACACAGGGTTGAGAGTCCTCGTGTAGGTATGCAAGTCCTCTTGCAGCATCAAGTGCAATCTTCATTCTGGTATCCCAATCCAGAGGACAGTTTGCACCCAGAGGGCCTAAGGCATGCATATTTGGAGCAGCATTAATATTTGAATAATATAATGCAAAACATTCATAGCAAGGATTCAGATACTATACAAATGTGTACCAGTCCAACTCATCAGATTCTCAGAAATCCGATGCAAATACAGAAAAACATTAGTTGACTGTTAATGCAATACCAGTTATCATTAGTCCACTTGATATTCCATCGCTGATGTGGCCATTTGTAGGCCAAGAAAGAAAGGTCTATTGATGGTTAACAGTCAACAGAAAAAAGAAACAGATGGGGTAACAATCCAGAGTGTGTTAAATTTCATATCTTGCGTGCACTCATGCTGTGAAGTCATTTTACATCAAACATTAGAAAGAGAATTGGTCAGGTGCAAAATTCTACTGATGCGGACAAGATGTTTTCACACCAGTGTTAAGGCCAGGTTGATACCAATACATTCGACTAAAGAGCCAAACATGCTCAGAATAGGTAATGAATAATGCCTAACTTCTCTATAATATTTATTCCATCTTATTGCTAGCAACTGAAAGTAAGAAGAAAATACCATATCAAACATCAAAATGCTAGGAAGATCTGGAATTGGAAAGAAAAATATCAAATTACCATGGAGCCAAGCCTCTAGACTTCCATTTGGAACAAGCTCATAGCAAAGTAGGTTTTGTGAAGAGTCACGACTGCTATAGTAGCCCACAAGTTTGACAAGATTACGGTGATGCAGCCTGCTAAGCATCTCAACCTCCACCAAAAATTCTTTACCCCCTTGTTGCCCTCCACTAGTAAGCCTCTTAATTGCTACAGCTGTGCCATCACTTAAGATACCTTTGAAAACTCTACCAAACCCACCCTCTCCAAGTATGCTTGCAGATTCAAAGTTGTTTGTTGCTTCTTTAAGTTCTTCATAGGCTAGAAACCGTGTACTTGAAGGATGTGGAAGAGACCCTGCTGCTGGAACTGGATCTATGGTCCTTGGCTTTACTGAATTGGAAGGGAAAAAAAAAAAAAGGAAACCTAATAAATCATTAAGAAAGACAACGTGAAAGCATAGATGAGCAAAGAACCATAAGAAAACTTTTAACAAAAAAGATCCAACATCAGGAAGCATTTATATTCAAGAGGTGTGGCTGCAAGCTTAATCTTGTTCAAGCAGAAACATTTTATCATTGGGAAACTATGGCAAATCAAGTACTTAAAGTTGAGAACATTCTAGTGTTAACAGAAATCAGATGCAAGCATAACTATAATGAATTAGACCAGTGTGGCCAACATTTTCTTAAATGCCTCTATAAAAAGCATAGCAAATTGGTTTGTCTAGGTGTGACACTCAACATGCCCCCTTCTTCAGTAAACAAAATTATCATTTGCAGGAAACTTCTCTTCTTGGCTTCCCTTTCTGATAGTTATTTTTTTTATATTCCCGAACCTATCAATGTAATATGGGTGGAATGCACAAATTACAAGCCTAAAGGCTGAAGGCTGCATATGACACAGCAGCAGCACTTTGTGAGGAAGGATTTGACAGAATGTCTGCATTCCTTGTATAAAGATCAAGTAGAGAGAGGAACTTTTCACAATCAAGAGAAAACCTGATAGGTCCCATGAGTGACCTGCTACTGGCAATGATAATCAGGAATAATGACACAAATTCCAATGTGTGCATACTATGCATAAATAATTTGGAAGATTCCTAATATAAATCTGAGAGACTAAATGTGTGGACATTGATATTTAAAACACCTACCAGTTTCTTTAGGGGATGCTTTAGGCTTCCCTTCTCGGAATACACACGAACAGATAATTAGCATAAATACAATGGCAATAATCACAATGCCAGAACCAATACCCAGAACAAGAATCAAATTTGTATGTTTGCCCTTCTTTGAAGAACCCACCGATGTTGATGTTGAAGATTGATGTGCCGGTGCCCTCATGGGCGATGAAGCAACAATAGGAGCTGTATACAAGAGGTAAAGCAACTTCAATGTACATACTGGAGAACAAAGATCTCTATGGTGTCTACTGCCATACATTTTGGAACCTAAACAAAGATTTTACGAGATAAAAATATCAAACAGCAAACTGAATTCCAGCATAATCTCATCTCCAAATCTAAGACAATGTCAACTGAAGGCTAAATTTTAACTCTTGCTTCTTTACTTTATTCAATGATCTATTATTTATCACCACTATTATACCACTTGACAGTTAGCATTTTTCTTTCTTTTTGCTAGAAAAGGCAGCAGTTCATGTCATATTACAACAAGCAGCAGATTTTCCCAATGCTGGATTTGAAAGCAAAATTTGCATAAATTTGAACATTCACAGAAACATATGCTAGAATTGCACATTCTGTTATCCAAACGAAGATATTACATGACACACAGCAAACTGAAGGTTATAAGAAAATAGAAGCACTGTCCAATAAAATTTCTCATTGTTATAAACACCCTGTTAGTGTGTTTATCGTTTTGAATAGGAAGGCAACATTTACATCAAATCACAACACACATACAGCAACTTTTCTGAGTGCTTGATTTGACAATAAAATCAGTATAAATTTGAACCATGTACCCTTGTACTTTGATTGAAACTGGAAAGTGGTTCTGAGTGCTTGATTTGACAATAAAATCAGTATAAATTTGAACCATGTGCCCTTGTACTTTGATTGAAACTGGAAAGTGGCTATAACATATCGTTTGCAGAGACATGTTAGTATTGTACAGTGAATCAGGTAGCCTCTTCCTGCAATTTGGTAGGATAATAATGGGCCACAACTCTAGGTAATTCCTCTTGCTCAAACTCATACAATACCCTCTTTTTTATTTTTCTTTGGTAACAAAATGATTTTATCAGGAAGCATACAAGTGATGCTTGGAAATACACACAAGGCAAAGTTGAAGGCAGTCAAGGAAAAGCTGTATGCAATGGCTAAGACCCACTACATATAAAAACCACATTGGCACCTTAAAAAACAAAGTTTACCTGGCGAAGGTGCAGGAGGTTCAAACCAAGTAAGATTCAGGAGTTTATAATCACCAACATGAGAGGAGTCAAAGTGAACCTTATGCAAGGCAAGCGACGAGTTTACTGCAGATGCATCACTGGCAGAGAAACTGATTCCTGTGTGAGGAATGATATCCATTGAAATATTTAATCTTGATAAGCTTAGTAAATAAAAGTTTATCAGCTCAATTTGAGAAACTAGCAAGCCCAGCTGGGAAGATAATTCTTCTAGAAACAGGTTCCAATTAGGATTTTGTGAGACATTCAAAAGTAGAAGGTCAAGCTTTATTGGATACACACAGTGGCAACCATGACTCCCTCGTTTCAGCACCATGTCTGGTTTACAACAATCTGCAGAAGGAAAGATCAATTCTATAATCACATCACAATCATAGATTTCATTAGCGGGAATGAGTATATCTGTAAGTTAAGCAAGAAGTTCAGCGCATTATCAAGACGGTTTATAAAGGAGCAAGACATTGACAAATATTGCCACTTTCTCTTCAATGGTCAAGTTGCTTTTCCAACATATGAACCGTGAAAACAGGAAAGAAGGAAAAGAAAGGTGTTCACACAGTATGTCTTACCAGAAAAAGAAGGAGATAATGGGGACTGAGCTAAAACAGTAGGATTTGTGCCATCACCAGACTGAGTTGGAGCAATATCTACCAATCCAACACTGGAAGGCACCAATGCATTCTTCTTCATTGACGGTTTAGACAAGTGTGAACTAGTCGGGGGATGGCCGGAAGCTATCAGTGGACCATAATTAGGAGGTTGGGTTGGTGCTACCACAAATGCCGGTGCACCATGAGGTGAGAAATGCTTTTTCCGTGGTTTATGCAACGATGGTAGATTGTATGGGAGGGGTAAATCAGGAATGGCAGGTGCAGCCAGAGGCACACCAAATGGAGATAAGACCGGCCCTCTGAATTGATCATCAGCTAAATCGGCATTGGTGATGGGAATTAAATAGCATAAACTGATCAAAAGCTGCAGAAACAAATACCAGACTCTTCTCGATAATCCTGCAACACCCATACAAAGTTCCAATCAAGAAACCATAACAGAAACACCAGCAACAAAGTAAATGCAATTTCATGAGACGAAAATGTTAAATCTAATAACATTACATCTAGAAACATAAGAAACCAAAATTTTACACCTTCTAATAATGAGACCGAGTGTTGGAAGCTTTTTCAATTGTAAAATGAACATGATAACGTATTGTGCCGATAATATCAGAAATTTGGTTAAACCCTAACAGAACAGAACAAAAACAAAAAACTCTGCAGTGTAAGCTAAAAATCTCAAAGAAAAATCAAGTTTAGTAGCCTTAAAAAGGCTTTAATATTCATGAAGTACAACTTCTTTCCGCGGTTTTTTTCTTTTATGAAGTGCAATTTCTTTCCTCAATTTCCTCATTCGTCAAAAGCAAAAAAGCAGCATTAATGCGTAAAAAACAACAGGAGATGAAACTTACCGCCGCGGCTTGAAATTGCAAGCACCGACATCACCAACGCCGTTGATTGAGAGCACCCGTCCCGTCAGATCTGTGTGATTTCAAGCAAATCCACTGCGATACCACACTCTAGCGAGCACAAGAACCCAAACAGACGGACTGAAAGCATAACACTATAAGCAAAACTCGTTTGGGAACGACAGTGAAGGAGGATCCAAGGGTAGAGATATTATCATAGGAATTGGAACAAGGAGTTGATAACTCAGAGCAAAACCCTCCATTACTGAGTTAACTTGAAGAGCAGAGATTACTGGAGGCTCCAGAAAGAAGAGAGAAGGGGAGAGACGTTTTAATGATTGTTATGGAGGAGAGACATCGGTTTGTTTGTTTCCTTCACTGTGCAGGCCTGGAGAAGCTTTTTCGTTTTTGGAAAAAATTTCGTCTTTTTCTAATTTTAAGACGTTGGTTTTTCACTCCTTTTGTTTTTTTTTTTGCTTTTGAGTGAGAAAGGATGGGCACAGGCACGCACAGAATTTTTATAATCTACCCTATTCGCTGCCGGAAAAGGACAGGCTAACGGTAAAAAAACCGGTGTGCATTTTGTTTGTGAGTGACCCAGCAGGATGTCAGGGGTGTTTCCTGCTGTTTTTCTTTATACTTATATTTTTTTAAAATATATTTTTAATTTAAAAAATATTAAATTAATTTTTTAAAATATTTAATACATTGATATCAAAAATAAAAAATATTTTAATATATTTATAAAAAAATTATTTAAAAAACAATCTAAACTGAAATTTCAAATATACACTCTCGTTGTATTTTATGGTATAGCTGAAATTTTTAACATATTGATATTAAAAATAAAAAATATTTTAATATATTTATAAAAAAATTATTTAAAAAACAATCTAAACTGAAATTTCAAATATACACTCTCGCTGTATTTTATGGTATAGCTGGTTTATTAAACATACTTTTTATGTTTATTAAAAAATAATGTCTAGAATATTAAAAACATTTTGACATTATCATTAAAGTTAGTGTAGCAACTCAAACTTAAAATATCTTGATTTAATTCTTTAATTAGCGAAAATTTTAAATTAAATTATATAAAATATAATTTGATATAATATTATTAATTAGGTAAATTCCAAGAAAACTAGCAAAGAAAAAAAAAATCAGGTTGAAGCTATTTAACTCGTTAAATTTATTATTGGGATTATAGATTTTATTAAGTTGAATTTTTTTATTTTATTATACAATAAAAAATAAAAAAATAAGATTTAATAAAAACTTAATATTAAATAACAAAAATTAAAAAAAAACATAAAAAAATAGCAGAGGAAAAAACCAAATGATGAATTAAAAGAAGCCATGGATCTACTAAACCAAATGATGAGGCATGCTATGCATCACCACGTATTAACCAAGTAATTGTGTTGATAAGCAATTAAAATAATATATTAATATGGTTTAGTATTTATATGAACAATTAAATTATAAACCTAGGATTTTTCCAAGTTATCAAAATAGTTAATAATAATAATAATAATAGAACAAATTAAAATAGATTTTTTTAGGATTATTGGGACATGAAAGTAAATAAAAATAGATATTTGAGCAAATAAAAAACATAAGAGATCAAGTTGAAATTATAAAAAACTTGGGGCAAAGGTGCAATGAAGGAAAGATTGACCATGTAAATACACGTTCATGGCTTCCCCATGAAGCCAATCATGGCCGGTCACCTTGCTTAAGAAAAAGGGGAGAGTTTTTATTGATTTTACTTTATTTTCACCTTAAATCCATCTATTTAAACACTAGTTAAGAGAGGGTAAAGGATCCAAAGGGAGTTTCGGAGGATTTTGAGAGAGCAATTGAAGATTTCTTGGAGCTTTGGGAGATAGGAAGTGGCGGGTTGGAAGAAGAGAAAACTTATTTTCATTTGCTTTCCTTTTCAATTTTCTTGTTTCCAAGTGGTAAGAAAACTTGTCTTATGCTTGGTTTGGATTTATGTTGTAGATTGATGGATTTGTGTGAGAAAAACATTATGAAAAACCGAGTTTAGATGAATTATTATCCTGATTGAAGATGTTGTGCTCTAATCATGTTTTCAGACGTGGGAAAAGGATTTATGATGAGGAATTAAAAAGAAAACCTGCCCCACCTCCATGGATGATTGATTCGGCCAAGGTGAAAAAAATAAAGGTGTGGAGTTGTTTGATTGAATTATGGTGATTTAATTATGAATATAATTGTGTTAGTTGGGATGAAGAGAAAGTGGGTGATAAAGAAATTGAAAGAAGAATTGAAGAATTTTTTTTTATTTTTTTATTGTTTGTTTGAAACATGATTTAAATCCGTATTTTTTTTTAATTTTAAATTTTTTATTTAAAATTAATATTTTTTAGTTTTTTTAAATTGATTTAATATGCTATATTAAATATATTTTTTTAAAAAATAAAAAATATCATTTTAATATATTTTTAAATAAAAATATTTTAAACTGTAATTAATTATTATTAAAATTCAAAGTTAACACAAAAGGGGGCTGGCATGGTGTAGGAAATGTGTTGTTGCTTTTTGTTTAAGATGGATCGGTGTGGACTTTTGAAGAAGAAATGAAAGATTTAACATGCTAGGGACATTCGGCCAAAAAGGAAAGAAAAAGTGAAATCGATTTAATTAGTGAGAAAAGGTGTTGAATTGGTGAGGAAAACAATATATATATATATATATATATATTAATATGTTGATTAGAAAGTATATTGTGAGGTTAATATGTGCATTTGTTTAACTTGATAAAAAGAGGGTAACCCTTTTGATAGAAAATATTCGGCCCCACTATGCTAAAAGGGTGTTTAAATTTATGTATTAAATTAATATAAAACTCATGTGTGATTATATTAATTAAAGAGTTTAATGTATGGTAAGGATGTGATTACATGAAAAAATAAAGGGAATTTTTTTTTAATATAAATGCTTGTTTACATTTGATAATTTAAATTGAAAAAAATTGTCTAATTACTCTAAATAAAATTATTATCGTTAGTTGTTTAATAATGAAAATATTTAATTGACTAATTATTTTTAAAATATTAGTGACATCAATAGAATTAATGTCTAGATTCTTGATTTGATAAAAAAAAATTGTTTAACTGTAGAAGTAAATTGAAAAGAAAACATATAATCATGTTTGAATATTAAAAAAATTAAATTTTTTAATCAAATAAAATAAGTCATTCAAATTGGATGAATTAATCTTATTGTTATACTTATATTATATGCTATATAGTTTTTGGTACATCACCCTTGTATGAAGTTTGGAGTAGTAGTTATTATTATTTTATCTTTTGGTTAGAAAATTGAATGAACCCCTAGACTTTCTACCAAAACCAAAAGTAAAAACATAATAATTCAGTTAAGAATATAGTAATTTTTTTATTTATTTGGGATCAATCAAAAATTTGACAAACTACAACTGTATCATTATAGTTAGCTCTATATCATATAATTAGTCTCCAAACAATAATAGCTGACTTGGTTTTCTTACAATTAGCGTCCACTGCACTCAACTTTATACTATATAATTAGTATTGTACATATAATCGAATTTAATTTATTCAATTGGTCTTAAAAAGTCAACTCTAACATGTTTTAATTTATTTAATTAGTTTTTATTCAAACAAGCAACTTTAATTTACTCAATTAGCATTCATCCATATAACCAACTTTAATTTATTTAATTAGTTTTTTTTCATGTGACTAAATTTGATACAAAATCCATCACTAGTCATTTCAAAACTCATTGCATAAAACCATCTAGGTGGTGGTCAAGTGGTAAGGACTTGGGATCAAGGGGTTTGCTCCCTCTGTGGTCTCAGGTTCGAGTCCTTGGTTGCTCATATGATGGCCACTGGAGGCTTACATGGTCGTTAACTTCAGGGCCCGTGGGATTAGTCGTGGTGCGCGCAAGCTGGCCCGGACACCCACGTTAATAAAAAAAAAAAAAAAAAAAAAAAAAAAAAACTCATTGCATAATATAAATAAATTTTAACAAGAATGTTAAAACTTGTTGCGTAATATATAAAATTTTTAATAATAATGTTTTTTCAAAGAAAGAAGTGAGATGACAGGTGCCTACCTGACATTCTAATAGTGTACGCTTCTTTAATTATTAGTCCATTTTTAATTTAAAAAAAAAACATTTATAATTATTACCCAAATTATTTTAACTCTTTTTTTGTTCATACTTATTTAAACACATCATCATCCTTTTATCAAATATGTCAATCATGACTCTTAACACATAACTATTCAAATTATAAGCTTGATATCAAATTTAAGCATACCACATCATTTAAACATCCAAGACTTACACAAGTCCATAAATTTTCATATTTTTATTTTTTCATGTTTAATTAACATAAATAATATCAATCAATTTATTCCACATAAATCACCATTAAAATTAAACACACTACCATCATCATACTAACTAAATTTAAGCATAATAACAACCAATTAATTCCACGTAAATCACCATCAAAATTAAGCACAATATCATCTTCATACCAATCAAAATTTAGCATGATAATATCAGTTAAATCACCAAATCTTACACAATTTTACTACTTTTTGTACTTTTTTTTATTTTTCCACATTTAACCAACATTAATAACTTTAATCCTCGTGGTAGTATTTCAAGTCAATCTCAAGCATCCTCCCACATAATTTAAAAGTATAAAATCATATAATCTTGTTAAATTTCCAAAATTTTCATCATTCCAACATATAACCACAAGTAAACTTTTATCAATTCACATTGCAACATTCAAAATCAATTTAAAAGCATTTTCAACATCATTAAAATACCAAAGCCAATATAATATCAAATCATGGTTGACTACTTTAATATTTTAAAATCCATAATCAGTTTTTAATTTTTCTAATTTAATTCTTAATCATGTCATCTACATCACAATTAATTCATAACTTACATGAAACCTAAAATTTTATATTTGAGGATTTTTTATCTCCCCCGACAAAAAAACAAGAATAAAAATAGATTTAATTATAAAAAAAATTTCATCAATACTGAAAGAAAAGAAATAACACGAAGGAAAGAAGAAAAAAATCAACAATCTAAACTATTAGTATTTTTCACCTACCAATTTATTTTTACTTCGTCAAAGTTTTTACACTATTTAAATACGGAGGTTTTCCTTTTAATTTGTTAATTTTCAAATAAAAATTATGATATTTAACTTGAGATTTACAACTCAGCTTGACTTAATTTTTTTTAATTTAATTTATTTTTATTTTTTAATATTGTGTTGATTAATAATTAAATTTTATATTATATTTTATTTTTATTTTTATAAAAATTATTCTATATTCATGACAAATTATAAATTTAATATATTAATATGCTACAAACTAAAAACTAGCCTAGTTTTATCATGATATATACTCCCGGGTGCCGTTCACACTTGTCCTTTTCTTGCTAATAATTTATCTGCAGATTTATTGTCACCGAGTCTGAATTTTCTTATTTTTGGGAAGGCAGCGAATTTATATACAAATGAAAGGTCCAAATCTCGGCATAGACTAGTCAATGTAAAGTAAGAAGCTACGGCCCGTAGATTTAGTCTGGTGAACGCAAGCTAACCCAAATATTCACATTAATCTAAAAAAATTAAAAAAAAAATAAAAAGCTACGCAATAACACAAATGAGACTCTTAATATTGGAAATTCATATAGCTGCTCAAATTGCATGAAGGGAAATCCCAACAATAACCTTCGTTCCTCAAATAAATAATCAAGACATAACATAAAATAACCAATTTCATAATAATATTTAGTTATTATTCTGGGATAAAAAAATAGATATAATAAAGATAAAAATAGTTTTTTAATAATATTAAATTCACTTCAAAACCGATTTTTATTAACAAAACATATCCCGAATTTCCCCTATTCGTCTGAATCCATGCTGTTTAGTTAAATGGTTGGAATGACAGCTGGCCTACGCAACCGCCCATGCAATATCCACGTATCATGTTGGCTTATTGATATTATGGTCGAAATCATGCCACCTAACACCCACTAAATCATGATTTACAATTTTTTTTTTTTATATATATATATATATATATGAATTTATTTTTAATATAGGATGATTCAAAAATATTTTAAGAAATTTAATTTAAAAAATAATAATTAAATCTTAACAAAAACATGTTGAAACTCACTAACAATCGCCCTAAAAATAATTAATCATCATTATTCTCCTTACAACCTCTAGTGGTTAACTTCTTTTTTCTTTCTCAACTAAAGAAAACAGCAGACAGGTTGTTACCTTGCCATGACCAAAAAAGCATCGAAAACAGGACACGAACCCACCGCTTGTTATTACATATTAAATAGCAATAATAAAAATAATTATGGAGGCAAAGAATATTCAATTTCCTGTCACGTTTTTAGGTGCTGGCTCATGTTGAACAGCTTACTTACATAAAAGGGCCGACCATAGGTTAAAATGGCCCGGCCCAATAAGTATATCCATGGCTGTAAGTCCACAGTAGACCTAAACCGATCAGCCCCATACCGAATTTGTGTCCGTCATCAAAGGATCGAACCCAGCCTCCGTCTCGGTGAACACTCAAGAACCGGGACGTCACGCTTTCCCCCTTTCTTTAAAAATAAATAAATAAATTAAATAATAATAATAATAATAATCCCCAAAAAATCACACTCTCTAGCCTCCACATTCAATTAGGGTTTTACATGCCAATCTAGGCCTCAAAAAATCACACTCTCTAGCCTCCACGTTCAATTAGGGTTTTACATGCCAATCTAGGGTTAATTGAACAAGAAGAAGCAGCAATCATGTCAAAGCGAAAATTCGGATTCGAAGGGTTTGGCATAAATCGCCAAGCAACGTACAACTTTGAAAGATCCCAAGCTCCGCAAAGGCTCTACGTCCCTCCTTCCTCTCGCCAAAACCACGATAACTACGAGGATACCGACCTTGACAACATTGATTACGCCGATAATGATGCCGCCAAGGAGAGTGCAGAAAATAATGGCTCAGCTGCTGAAATTGACCCTCTGGATGCGTTCATGGAGGGAATACACGAGGAGATGAGGGCAGCACCACCGCCGAACGCTAAGGAGAAGGTGGAGAGGTATAAGGATGATGATGATGAAGACGATGATCCTATGGAGAGTTTTTTGAGGGCGAAGAAGGATCTGGGGTTGACGCTGGCCGCAGATGCACTTCATGCTGGTTATGATTCCGATGAGGAGGTTTATGCAGCGGCAAAAGCTGTGGATGCGGGGATGCTGGAGTATGATTCTGATGATAATCCGGTTGTTGTTGATAAAAAGAAGATTGAGCCGATTCAAGCTCTTGACCATGGTTCTATCGAGTATGAGCCTTTTAGCAAGGATTTCTATGAGGAGAGCCCATCGATTTCAGGTAAATTTCCGAGGAAATGCTGTTTTCTTATTACTTTAAGCTAAGCATGTTAGGGAAACTGGAATTTTGTAATGTGAAATAAATCCTTATTTCATGTTCGATTTTATGCAGAGATGAGCGAGCAGGATGTTGCGGAATACATGAAGAGTCTGGCTATCCGTGTTTCAGGTTTTGAAGTTCCAAGGCCAATTAAAACATTTGAAGATTGTGGTTTTTCACCACAACTGATGAATGCTATTGCGAAACAAGGGTATGAAAAGCCTACACCAATACAGTGCCAAGCTCTGCCGATTGTGCTTTCCGGTAGAGATATTATTGGTATGGCGAAGACAGGTTCAGGTAAGACTGCTGCTTTTGTACTTCCTATGATCGTTCATATTATGGATCAGCCTGAACTCGCAAAAGAAGAAGGTCCGATAGGAGTAGTATGTGCGCCTACTAGGGAATTGGCGCATCAGATATACTTGGAGACAAAAAAGTTTTCTAAATCACATGGGATACGGGTTTCTGCTGTGTATGGTGGAATGTCCAAGCTTGATCAGTTCAAAGAACTCAAGGCAGGGTGTGAGATTGTTATCGCTACACCTGGGAGATTAATTGACATGTTAAAGATGAAGGCACTAAATATGTCGAGAGCAACTTACTTGGTACTTGATGAGGCTGATCGGATGTTTGACCTTGGATTTGAGCCACAAATAAGGTCTATTGTTGGTCAGATTAGACCAGATCGCCAGACTTTACTATTTTCAGCTACAATGCCTCGCAAAATTGAGAAGTTAGCTAGGGAGATCCTCACTGATCCTGTGAGAGTTACAGTGGGGGAGGTTGGAAGGGCCAATGAGGATGTTACTCAGGTTGTTCAAGTTATTCCTTCTGATGCGGAGAAGTTGCCTTGGCTTGTCGAAAAGCTACCTGGGATGATTGATGAGGGTGATGTTCTGGTTTTTGCTTCTAAGAAGGCTACTGTGGATGATATTGAGTCACAATTGGCTCAAAAGGCATTTAAAGTTGCAGCCCTTCATGGTGATAAAGACCAGGCTTCTCGGATGGAAATTTTACAAAAATTTAAATCTGGTGTCTATCATGTTCTTGTTGCAACTGATGTTGCTGCTCGTGGACTTGACATCAAGTCAATTAAGTCTGTGGTCAACTTCGATATTGCAAGAGAGATGGATGTGCATGTCCATCGCATTGGTAGGACCGGTCGAGCTGGTGATAAAGATGGGATTGCATACACTCTTATAACTCAGAAAGAAGCACGGTTTGCTGGTGAATTAGTTAACAGTTTGATTGCTGCTGGTCAGAATGTCTCTGTGGAACTTATGGATCTTGCCATGAAGGTAAGTTTTTTTTTGTAGAATTTGCCTTCTTATTTGATGCTTTATAATGCATCTCACACATCTTAGATGCTTAAATTTGGTAGCTTGTTCATCATTTTACAGAATCTAGTCTAGTTGGAGTTTGAAATCTTAATCTTCCCATTACACTCTTTTTTGGTGGGCTGGTCAGTAATCACCCTTGCATAAGTTACAAACTGGAAACCAGTTGAACATCCAGTTTGTCCCAGACATATAATTCTTTTGCTGCAACAACCTTATTGACTAACTGTAACAATGAACATGAGTTTCATATAATGGCTTATTGAAGTGATAGCCCATATTATATAAATAGTCGATTGAAGTAGCTTCTTGTATGGATAAGACAATGAGGATGAACCACACATAAATTGATATCTTAGTCACCAGTGTTTCCTTTGGTGCCTTTCTAATACAAGGGAAGATAATATTTTAGGTAACAGTTGAAGAGTTAAAAAGGAGAAGGGAGACTACAAAATACTGTAGATTATCATGTCCATAGTTGATTGAAGCAGCTCTCCATATGAAATTAGACAACTAGGATGAACCGCACAGAAATTTGATGTCATAGTCCTATGGTTCTTTGTGTGCCTTGCTAATACAAGGAAAGAGAAATATTTTAGGTTATGTCCAAAGAGTTCAAAACAGGAGAAAGAAGAGGAGGGAGAACAGAAAATACTCCAGGTTTTCATATTAATAGTTGATTGAAATAATTTTCCATATTTAACAAGACAATGAGGCTGAACTGCACAGAAAATGGATGTAGTAGTAACTATGATCTCTTCTGCCTCGCTAAGGAAAGAGAAAATATCTTACATGATGACCAAAGAGTTATAAAGGAGGAGAAAGAAAAGGAAGGATAACTAGGATTAGGGAGATCTTTCTATAATTCACTAGCTTTTGTTCGTCCTAGAGGACTACAAGTTACATCATAAATAAAGCCCATTCACAGGCTTCATGAGATCATAAAAATAATTATACCCTATAGATTTTTCAATCCAACATGAGCTTATTAGATCAACATCCTGGAAGGCAACAAATTGAAAGATTATGTTAAAAGGATCTATCCAGGATGAATGCTCAAATCCAGGTGAAGGGCGTTGGTAGCACAAAAGAGACAAAACAAGATTGTTCATGATAGATGGATTTATAAGGTTTCAACAGTCCATATTAGGATGTTTTCCGCTGCATCCTCATGTTAATGGACTTTTTACTGTTTTTTCTTGGACTTGGAGTGGAGTTTTGTAGTTTTACATGTATGTTATGCGTTACTAAATAAAAATTAGTTGCACCATTGCATCCATTTGATGTGCTACTCTCTCTCTCTCTCTCTCTCTCGTATTTACATGCTAGCACACAAGTTAATTGATGCACGTGTAATGAGACTGTTGAGTGACATTTACCATGTAAATCATTAGGATGGAAGATTCAGGTCCAAACGTGATTCCAGAAAAGGAGGTAAGCTTTTTCTATCTTTCATATTAATTGCTTGAGAGCTGGGCGATATCCATGTGTACTTGTAATTGCTTGCTTATTTCATTACTCTAGCATGCTTGAGAGTTGGACTTATAATTAATGATTTGATTTCCCAAATATATTTTCAAGGCAATTTCTTTTTCCTTAAAATGTGAAGACCCAATTGTCTTCCTAAGAAGATGGTGTGGAGTAACACAAGTACTGTCATTTTATTATATTTTTTTTACTAATCAATGAAGTTATCTCATTCTTGCTTTATAGAATCTTCATTGAAATGCTTACATTAAGTGTAATGTTGTGTGCAGGTGGGAAAAAGGGCAAAGGGAGGGGTGGAGGCAGTCGAGGCGTACGTGGGGTGGATTTTGGTCTTGGCATTGGTTATAATCCAGAATCCAATAGTACTTCATCTCCTGCTGTTACAAGTCGATCTACTGCTGTTAATTCGCTGAGGACAGGGGTGATGGCACAATTCAAGAGCAACTTTGTTGCAGCGACATCAAACTCCCAAAGTCCAGGCTTGAATACCAGCTCAAGTGTTTATGCTAACAAGAGACCAGCTCTGCGAGGATTTGTCTCTGGTGGTTCAATTGGCGGAGATATGAATAGACCTCAGACAACCAGTTCATTGCCTGGATTTGTCTCTGGTGGTTCAATTGGAGTAGATATGGATAGACCTCCGACAACCAGTTCATTGCCTGGATTTGCCTCTGGTGGTTCAATTGGAGGAGATGCTACTCAAACTCGGACAGTCAGTCAGAACTCTGGAGGAAATACAAGTCAGAAGAATACAGAAGGGTACGTGTCCCAGCTGAATTTTCCATTATTTTCTTTGCTATTGTATATGTTCAGTTGGAGTGATTTCAAAGCATGGACTCCTTTATTTTGAGATGGTCCCAATTTTAATGCTGACAAGGCCTTTCTGTTGCTTTTGCCATTGCAGTTCCAGAGATAGAGGGAGAGAGAGGCGGAGGCCCTCTGGTTGGGACCGCTAGATTCATGAACAGTCACAGAACTCTCACATGGATGATGACATGTCTTTTCTGGAAGCCAAAATGATCTTGTTTGTGCTTTTATGCTTAGTGAGTTCCTAGTGCACTGGTTTTGTAGCTTGCTCCTAATTCTGTATCATGCCATAATTGGTTTTATGAAAGTTATATTTACTGCGTAATAATCAAATATGATTTGATTTTCCATCACTGAGCTTTGTTCCACAGCATGAAATTCTAGAAGACTTTGGTCAGTCGTTTGTTAACAACTACCTACACTGTCAAACGGTGTTGCAAATCTTCTGATTACATTTACAATCTAATTTTGGTACTTCTAAACAAGTCTGGTTATCATTTTCCCTCTAGATAGCAACCGTCGATAAAAAGTAGGCGGCTTTATCTTTATGCCACTTCTGGGCTTATGCATTTTTTTTAAAAAATATATTTTAAATTTATATTTTAAATTTTTTTAAATTTATTTTTGATGTTGGCTTATTAAAATGATTTAAAAATATAAAAAAAAATCAAAATTAAGTTTTAAAAAAAAAAATCAAAAAACGCTGGATAACAAAAAAATATATTTTAAATTTATTTTTGATGTTCGCTTATTAAAATGATTTAAAATATAAAAATATAATTCAAAATTAAGTTTAAAAAAAAAAAAAATCAAAAAACGCTGGATAACCATGCTAAACAGGTCATAAAACAAAATCCGTTCTGACAAGATCTACCTGTCTGCATAGAAGGTCAACAACTATTTTCACCATTTTTCATCATAGCTGATTTAAGTATTCATTGACATCAGGCAGGTTGGCAAAATCAAAATAGCTGGCATACCGCCTGTTCGAGCAACCGCACTTCACGGATCCATTGCCACGAAAGCATGTTGGATAGACCTTAAATATTCCGAAGCTATTGGCAGTGCCATTTAGCACTTCCATTACTTCTGAATATGTTGGTCGGTCTTCCTCTTGAACAATTAATTCACATCTCACGGCTTCCTTTCCAATAATATACAATCTTCCTTTAAAAAAAGATATTGCCTTGAAATATTTCCAATGTTAACTTTACATATTGCGTCAATTGTATATTGGGAATCATCATCATACCTTTGTTCTGCACGAGCAATTTAACTGTGAATCAAACTAGAAATCACACCTTTTCTTACTCAAAACCCAACTAATTTCATATACCTTAGTTTAAACCCAGAATCCAATCGGTTTGGACCGCAAATCATACCTAAAAACATAATCAAAACTCAACTAAATCCTTCCCTAAAAAAGCCCCAAAAGTTGCATAACCAAATCAACCCAAAACCTAGTGTATTTTTTTTTTTTTCAAGTCAATGGCCATGCGGGTACTATACAAATTTTAAAATCTCATTTCAAGAAAAGAATTGGGATATGTTTTTTGTTGTTGAGTTCCAGACAAGAAATCAATGTCACCACCAAAACATAAGAAGAAAAGGTGACAGAATGCAAATTTGTGTTTGATTTTGTTCTAAACCATAGATTTGTATTTGGATTTTTATTCTAGATTTGTGTTTGACAAAGATAGAGTGAGAAAGAGGAGAGAAGCTCAACTAAAAGAGAGAAATTGAGTTGTGTGTTAATGGTTACGTTTCATACATACTGGGGCATTATTATCTTTTCAATGATTACCAAAATCAGTTTTATTTAATCATAAAAAAAAAAAAAGAAAAAAAAGAAAAGGTGACAGAATGCATCAATGTCACCACCAAAACATAAGAAGAAAAGGTGACAGAATGCAAATTTGTGTTTGATTTTGTTCTAAACCATAGATTTGTATTTGGATTTTTATTCTAGATTTGTGTTTGACAAAGATAGAGTGAGAAAGAGGAGAGAAGCTCAACTAAAAGAGAGAAATTGAGTTGTGTGTTAATGGTTACGTTTCATGCTTTCATACATACTGGGGCATTATTATCTTTTCAATGATTACCAAAATCAGTTTTATTGAGGGTGCAAAGTATAATATTTAAAAACTTGGTTGTAAAGTAAAAACTAAATAAATCAAATCATAGGATGTTTAAAGTAATTTACCATTTAAAAATAAAAAAAATAAAGATTGAAGTTGAAATATCAATAATTATAAAGAAAAATATAAATTTTGAATGATCATGAAAAATTTCAAAAGAATAAGAGAAAAAAAAGGGGGGGAAAACCACCGTCGAATATATATTGTGCCACCTTTGCTGCCATATGTCACCTATTAGGAAGAGAACATTATGAAGGTTCCAACAACAGGGTGGAAGAGAATTATTGGTTGTCAAGAGGTGCAGCAGTGGCAACAATTTTTTCATTAAAATATTATTTTATATTCATTAAAAGATTAATTTGCTCCCAATCAAGCTCTTAATAACAAAAAAAAATAATAATAATGAAAAGATGAAAAATCCTTTGAATGCAAACTTTAAAAATTGATTATAAGAGTAATTGAGTTGTTTTACTATGCATAAAAAAGTGCAATGACTAAAAAAACTCTAGATAATAATTCTAAAATTTTTACTTTTAAAGGTAAGTGAGTCATTTCAACATGTTTTAAAAATTTAAAAAGATAATTTAACCCCGATCAATTTGATAATGATTAATAGGCATTGTGAAAAGACTAAATATTCCTAACATTAAGGCCATTGATTTTTTTGGTAAGAGCAAAATGGTAATTACATTGTCATATTAAATGGTAATTTGAGTATATGTGTACAATGATTTTCGCAGTCCAGCTTTTATTAGGCATTTGACCTCTTAGCATGCCTATCATATTGTTCATATTGTTCAAAAAGGAGGGTTCGGGTGGGCAGTAGAGTGAGATAATAAACCTCTTATTCGCATATAACATTTTTAACATTTTGTAAAGGCTTTCTTAGGATTAAGCACATTTGTCAAGTGGTCTTCGTCTTAATACAATCACCAGATAATTGCTTGTGCTACATTGTAAGTTGAATCAATTTTTTAACATAAAAAAATATTTTTATGTTGTTAACATGTTTTCTTACAAAAGTATTTAATTATATAAAGATTGACCTAATTTGACATAATCAACTTTACACATCTAAAGATAATCTAAATGACCCATAAAAATATAATTTGACTAAAAACATCAAAACAAAAAATACTATTGCGATAACATATTGGATATGCCTAGATTTATTCTGATCAACTTAGATATACTGGAATCAACTCAGGTAACCTTATAGAAAGCAAATATTGAAGGTTGAGATTGAAAAAAAAATTCAATTAGAAAAATAAGTTGAGTAAACCTAGGTTAACCTATCAAACCTTTGTTATGAGATCAAGATAACTGCATAGAAATAAAATTGAATCAAATTATAATGCTCGATTCATAATCAATTCAATGTTAAAGAATGAAATTAAGAAAACAATAAATTAAAGAAAAAACCACTCAAATCAACCAACCAAACTTGTGACCTGATTTATGAGGTTAAAATCCCTTCATAGAAAGAAAAAAGATATAAATTATGAAGCATAATTCTTAAACAATCTAATATTGAATAATGAATTTGAAAAAAGAAAAAGAATAATTTAGGTCATAAGACTGTGATAACCCTATAGAAAGTAGAATAAATAAATTATAAAGCACAATTCTCAATCAACCTAATATTAAAGGATTAAATTGAAAAACAAAATAAATTAAAAAAATTCCAAGTCAACTAAAGTTAACTTGCCAAATCTAGATCATGAGAGATAACTCCATAAAAATAAAATTAAATAAAAATTATGAAGTCAAATTCCCAATCAACAAAATATTAAAGGATAAAATTGAAAACAAATCAATTAAAAAAGGAAAAAAAACCTAGGTCAACCTGACATATCAACAAAACTCGCGACTCGAGTTATAAGATGGTGATAATCTTATAAAAAAAATAAAAAATATATATGAGTCAAATTCTTGATTAACCCAATGTTGAAGGATGGAGCTGAGTAAAAAATAATCATAGTCTATCTTGGTTAACTTGTCAATCTCGAGTCATAATATTGGTATAACTTTATAAAAATTAAATCAAGATAAATTATAAAGTCCAATACTTATTAAACTCAACATTAAAAGATTAAATTGTAAAAAAAAAAACCCTTGAGGACCACAATGCAAAAGGCCAAAGCATTTCATTGTTCATTACTACAATGAAATGCCAAGGCCTTTTAGTATATGTTAATTAGATAATTGTTCATGCTATGCTATGGGTTTGACTAAGTTTTTTATTGAAAAAAAATATTAATTATTGTTAACATATTTTTTAGAAAAAAAAAATTAAATTTATATGGAGGTTGACTTGATGTGACATATTCAACTTTACAGGTCCAAATACAACTTAAATAACTGATAAAAATATAATTTGACTAAAAATTCAACATGATATATTTTTTAAAAAATATTGAGACGATAATATATTGAATGTACTTGGATTTATTCGGTTCAACTCAGGTTAACCTATCAAATCTCTAACTCAAGTCATGAGACCTTGATAACCTTATAGAAAATAAATAAATAAAATCATGAAACTCAATTCTCAATCAACTCAATATTGAAGGATGAAATTGAAAATAAATTTAATTTATAATCATAAAATACTGAATGATAAAATTTAGAAAAAAAAACATAAAAAAATAAAAAGATAATAGGTAAAAATTGATACGAAAATAAATCACAATGAAATATTGAGTATGAATGACAATTATTACCTTGTGTATTGATTTCTTGATATCCAAACTCTACATGTTATCCACCGGATAAAAAATATAAATATTTATAAACTATGAATTGAATCTCCAACATTGACATGAGTATCAATTATGTATTTGGCAAGGTAACCATAAAGAAACTATTAACCCGTTTAGGTCGATATTTATCGAGTTCAGATTAAATTGTTATTTCTAATATCAAAAGATAAAATTATTTATCCATATGAATATTTATTATCTAGCAATTATTTAGTATTAAATAAAAAATAAATTAACTAATATATGAATTTGAAGGGTGCATATCAAATTATGAAACTATAAAATAATAAATATTATATTATAAGTGTTTTATGTCAATATCAATATCAAAATGTGTATATATCACATTGTATCAAAACAATAATATATATATATATATATATATATATATGGCTTAGATTTGGGCGAGTTTAAAATATGATTTGATAATATTCATATCATATTAATTACTCATTGAGTAAGGTAACCATTTAAAAAACACTAAAAAGTTTGGGCAGGTTAAGGCAATGCTGTTGAGTTCAGATTAAATTGTAATTTATAATATTAAGGAATGAAATTCAAAATAAAATAGAATTAGAAAATTATTAAAAATTAAATAAATAACAATTAAAAGAATAAAGATTACATCTAAAATAAAACTAAATGAAATTAAATAATGAAAGATAAAATTGAAAAAAAATAACCTACAAAAGGTAAAAAAAATAAAATAGATAAAAAAATCAAAAGAATAAGGACTATATTTAAAATGAATACTAAATAAAATCAAATGATATGGATGAAATTGAAAAAAAAAAAAACTTACAAAAGATTAATAAAATAAATGCAAATCAAAAAAATAAAGACAACGCTCTATAAACAAAACAAATGAAATGAAGCTTATGTACTTTCCTTAAGATATAAGAGAAAAAGGAAAGGAGGGGAAAGAAATCCACTAGAGCTATACCATTCATTTTTCTTCGTTATAAGTGTCATCATTTAAAAGATCTTAATACACTACTTCAAATATCATTGTTAAAGATAGTATTTAATTACAGTAAAAGCACGCACCATCTAAAAAGTTGGAGCTTTTTTTTTTTGTTAATATGCGTATTGCAAGTGCTAACAATTTTTCTTTTTAGATATATTTATTATATATCAAAAGAGCTAATCCCTAACTTTAATTGAAAATTACATTACAGGAAAGTGACAAAAACACCCTGAACTCAAACAAAAGGAAAACAAAATTGCAAGGATATCTAAATAATTACATTGTTCAAAAAATTGCAAGGATATTTAAAAAAATATTGAAAAACCATAAATGCTCCTTGCCCTGGAGGTTATATATTTTTTTTAAAGGGTAGAGTAGCAATTTAATTGCTCAATAAGAACATGAAGATATCAATTCACCCCTCAGACAATAACCCCGTGAAAAGATCATTTTATCCTCCAAAACTCAGCCCTTTCTTTACAAATGTGGAGGGCAAAATCATCAATGAATTGCAGCACTCCACAGTGCACCGAGTCTTGCTTCACCGTAGGGTTTATATATATATAATTATCGTATTGAGTGGAGATGAAACATGCTGTAATTCTCTTCGGCAGGCCTCCATGTGGAGACTGTCGGTGGCACGCACAACAGCAAATGAGGAACCTTAGTTAGCGGGCAGGAGTCTAGGATCATGCTTCTGTCATGTGTAGGCTTTTTGTTATGGATGAATCCTTTTATGCAGTTGACTTGCAATGAAAATAGTCTTTCTTTGTCCTGTGTAATCGTGACCTACTAGTTGCCAATTTTATAGCGTACAGGCGAGTGAAGATGGGCTTCCACACGTTCCAGTGTTAGGCATTCGCATCCCCTTCTCCATCTGCAATATTTCCGATCTCTCTCCCTGCGTGTTTGTAGACGCACAGAGAGTGCATCGTGTTGACTATGGTTTATTAGATTGTAGGCATGGAAAAGCTGATATATCTCTTGACTGTAGATAGATAGATCACAGATACATTTCATGATGATATACAAGTTAAGAAATGTCAGTGATGAAATCTTAATTAAATGACAGTGAGCAAACTATGCCTTTGGACATCGCATTATGACCATGTCTGCAGCAGCTCCCCTTCTTTTGCTTGCAATTGGGCATGCCTCCAGGCAAGGTTCCTTGAGAGTGCCGTCATCTTCAGGTAGCGGAGGAAGGACCCCAAATTTGAACTGTAACATTAGAATCACAAGATAAAAATGGCTGTGGAAAATCATATTTGCAAGTAAATAACCAAACACCATTTAGAAGTTGATGGGAAGCATACAGCATACAGGAACTATTGCAAATGGAGCATTGTTAAATCCTTTCTCGAATTCGATTACAGAATTCTGATGGAAAAGGTGTGATTCCCACTTGCCTATCTTGATGTTCTGCCTATCTACATCTAAAACCAGCAATTGACGAGTGCTTAAAGGAGTCAGTTTCTATGATACCTGACAGCTATAATCGTTGAAATTTGGTTCCATCAGTAAAGGAATCCCCATGTAATCCTTGAAAAAGGTCTGAAGAACCAAATCACAAGAAGTAAGAAATGTTCACAGAATAGGTACTGTGAAAATGCTTAGAAACTGCCAGAAATTTAACAGTGTAGAACATATACCTGAGTTGGAAGCTTGCAAGTGTTGACACAAATCCCTACACATTTGCTTTCTTCTAAATACTTGCATCTTTCTACAAAAACCTGCAGGAACCAATAGCGGGCTCAGGATTGCCTATATTCATAGCTGAATTTCGGCTTCACTTGAGCACACATACACTAGTTAGACTGGGAAATTGGGAGACTTACCCCACTCTCCCACGAGGATCCATCAGGAAGATCAACAGAATTAACTTTGCATATGCCCATGAGCCACTGACAAGTGATTACAGTCACTCTTGCTTCAGAAATTAAACAACAAAGACGGTTATAACTTTGAATTAACAATCCATTCAACAAGCATCAGAAGGAAAAGGAAACAAAATGCATGAAAAGCAGAAATGGAAAGTAACTCCCAACTCACCAACCATTATAGCAGCTAGTTTTCCTCCTCCTATAGGTGATACCAGCGATTTATACAGATGCAGTAAAAATGGAGGAAACAAGGACCTCAGTATTCTAACCTGCCCTGCCCAATATTTACTTAGTCTGACTGTTAAGAAAAATGAGTGATAAATTGAAGAAGAAGAAGAAGAAAACAAACAGCTGCATCTGTAGTATCAGAAGGGGTCCTCCTCAACATGAGACGACTAGCTACTTCAATCAATCCATCATATCCTGCTTTCTCTGAATCCCATCCAACTTCCTGTTAAATCCCTTGAAGAAAATAATTAACAATCTATTAACAATTAATTTATTATAATCTACAGGTTGAAATAAAGCTGACCTTCACCATTTTGTTACGAAAGAGAGCGAGAAACCAATCATCATAGAATTGATACCTGTACTCCTCCGACCTTGGAAAAGTACTATCTTCTGCTTTTACCTACAGTCACGTCAGACCGCCCGTTGTAATTAATTATCAAACTGAAATTGATATTTTTTTAGAAAAACAATTGCAAGGAGCGAACCGGAGACTCTGTCCTTTGAGAGGAGCATGAGACATGAAGATTTGTGCGTTTGGGAAGACAGTAGACGTGAGGGCGTGAAGGAAATGATGGGATGTAGAGAGGACGAAGAAGAGCCACTGCCTTCATCCTTCGTTTCTTTCTTTCTTTTTTAACCTCTACCTCGTCATATCACACAAGCTAGAAAAAATAATAATAATAATAATATATCGCAAACTTTAGGACAAAAACGGCGCGTTTTTCGTTTTACAAGTCAAAAACTAGAAGCGTTGGGGTTGTTCAGTTAAAAAAAACACCCTACTAGGTCTCGGATTAGTTTTTTTTATATAAAGAAATTATATATATACATATTTTTTAATGTATTTTTGTAATTTAAAATATTTAAGTGTAAATAAAAAATTATATATATATAATTAAATAAATCAAGAATTATATATGCTAATATATAAATAAAAAGTCATTAAAAATATCTAAAAATAAAACTCAAACAAACAACAAATGAATATAGATTAAGATATTTAATCTCAAAAAATAGGATATTTACACTATTATATTTGCTAAATTTTGTTTATTGCAATAGTTTTTTTATTCAATAGACAATAATAAAAATAGACAAATATATTAAATTGATTAAATAAAATAAGAAAAAAAAATATTATGCAAGACTACACAAATTAGAAATATTATCTAAAAATAAATATTTTTTATTTTTTAAAAATATAGTCTATCTATACAAAACATAAAAAAATATAAATAAATCAGAAAAACCTCTTCAAAAATTAAATGCTTAACAAAAAAAAACCATAATTTAAAAAAGGCTTTCTAAAATAAAATAAAATAGAGAAGGGGTTAATATAAATAATTTAAAAAACATTTAAATAAGCTTTAATTGAAAAAAAATTAAAAAAAAAGGTGAGGCTAGCTTGCTTAGCCCATTTTGCTAGGCCCTGTATAAATGGGCCTTTATTTTTTTTGCTGAAAAAAAGACAATGCATCGTCTAACTTTACCCAAATTCCTACAACTATGGTGGCGGGAAAATCAAGGCTTAAGTGTTTTTTTTTCAAAGACCATTCTTCAATCTATTTGACTAAAAATACCTTAAAAACTATGATAAATCTATTTATAGTTGAAAAAAACAAAAAATCATCTTAAAAATAAAAAATAAAACCAAAAATTAATCCAAGTTCATATTTTTTTTCATGAACTTTAAAGGTAAAAAACACCTAATATAAACTTTCCTCGTCAAAAGTAACCATTTAACATAAATATCGTCTATTTTGATGGCCTAAATCGGTGTCAATAACATGAGATCATGCTCAACAAAAAACCCACGCCTTTTACTTTTATACTTAATTTTCTTTTCTTTTTTAGTTTTCTTCTTTCCTTTTGGTTTTTCTTTTCCAATAAGAAAACTAACAAACTTGTTCATTTCTTAAAGTTTCATAGCATTTTAAAACTCAAAAAACTAAAAAAATATATCCAAATTGTATTTTTTTTTATTTGAAGAAAACTAACAATATAAATCATGTTCAACTTAACTTGTTTTTCAATATATTCTTTACATTCTTCTTTTCTTCTAATTGACATAAACACATCTTGCCAACTAGGACTTAATTATGTGATTATAAATCTTAATTTTGATAAATAGAAACTGATTTAAAAATTCAACCTAATCCATTAACATATAAGGTAAAAAATAAAAAAGAAAACTCAAAGGTTCAATGTTATACAATAACTTGCTTTGAATTAGAGCATGATCTTAGCATTATGCCTCCAATATCTTCCACAATTTAGGCATATTGTGTTTGATGCAGTTTAGGTATATTGTGTTTGATGTAAATTATCTTGTTTTTGTCTTAATTAAGACGATTTTCCAACTTAAGATTGAAGTTTTAAGTTAACTGGTTTGAACTATGAATTTAATCCTAGATCTACTTACGTAGTTCTAAATTTATATTACAGAGTTATACGAGTATCAATATGATTAAATTAACTTCTACATAAATAATAGTTCAACTGAAAAAGTAACCAAATAATTAAAACACTTTGAATGATTCAAGCTTTAATTACATCCATGAAATGAATATTTACATTCATAGAGTGATTCATATTCTAATAACATCCATAACTTAGGATATGAAACGACTTTATATTTATAGAGTTATTCATACTCTAATTACATCCATGAAATAGAATTCCTAGATCATGAAACATCTTTTTAGTATTTTTGTTTATGGAATTGAAATTGCAAGCTTACTAATTACAAGGAAAATTGCAAGCCTACTTGATAATGTTTGTAGAGTTATCGCCTACTGTTCTATCGCTTACACTTTATTGCCTACTAGTTTATGGTTTGAATGGTTATGAGAACTTGATAAAATCACAATACAGTGATTTTATTTTTCTGTTGAATTGTTGAGTTATGTTCTTCTTAGTTGTCTTGCCTTCTTCTTTAAATAAAGAAGTTTGAGATAACTTTCAGTAACTATCCACTCATATTATTCAACATAACTTTTGGTAACTACCCAATCACATTATTCTTAGTTTACAAGATAAAAAAAATAACAAATTGTTTGGTTGATGATATTTTATAGTTACTGTTGATGATATTGGTGGTGGTAGTGGTGCTACTGCTACTGCTGTTATTGTTGAGTTTTTCTAGTGATTAATGGTGGGTGGAGAATGGTGGAGAAAATCGAAGGATGGAAAAAAATTGAGAGAATATATTTATACATAGTATACTTGTAATTAAATAAAAAGAGAAAGGTCATTTTTATCAAAAACATTCATTAAAGATGAAAAAAATTTGGAGAAATGTGTTTTCTAAGATAGAAGAATAATTTTGGAAGACATTTTTTTCCAACTTCAAGCTTGTGGTGGAAAATAAAAAAAAATTCTTCTTTTCTGTATCCAATTTATAAAAACACACTCTTTTTTACATGTATATTTCCCTTTTTTTTTCTTTTTGTAAAAATGGAGTAATAATCCATTATAGGACAACGATTAGCATTTAAACAAATCAATTTTGTGATTGTATAGTTCTAAGAAAATGCATATAGATCCCTAAAATTTTGATAACATGGCGTAAGTCATCATTCCATCAAAATCTATTAGCAACTGTTGTTAAAAGATTAAAGAGACACGTCATGATTCTAAAACAAAATCTTTAGTCATGTGACATGTTTAAAAAACATTTCTTACTATATTAGACACTAATATATTTTTTAGCCTAAACCTAGATTTTTAATTAACATTTAATAAAATATTTGAGATAAATTAACTATAGCAGTTGACACGACTAAAATATTGATGTCTTCTCCCAAGTGCAGGAGTGTCGAAGTAATAAATAACCCGGCAAGACCGGGGTCGAACCACAAGGAGGTTAATTGTA